>NC_046658.1:55144207-55163432 GCF_010883055.1 Belonocnema kinseyi | reverse complement strand
TTCAAAAAATGTTGAGGTTCAGAAAAAAGATGAAATAATTTTCAGTGAAGTTCCTACCAAAATGCAGTACCTAAACGTACTTTATTGTGCTCTAATACATGTTCTAAAGTTTCAGCTCGATATTTTATTTACAAAAAAAGTTCTTAGGTTCAAAAAAACATTCAGTGAACGGAAAAAGTGAGGTTGGTAATATAGGTATTTAGCTGTGTCACATGCCCTTAAAGCCGAAAATGCATGAGCACGAACCCTAGCTTTCCCACTTCACGAATGATGATCTAGCTCTAGCTGCTACACATATTTATTCCGATTCAGAAACCCCGAATTACCCTCAAAATGTTTAGACTTATTGCGAAGAGGAAAATATGATTTACTGTATGTAAATATATATAGGAGACAAAATTTCAGGGCCTAATATAAATATAAATACACTTTTAACTGAAATTTTTAACTTATAATTAAGTTTGCAGTTAAAGAAATTAATGTTCAATCCGATAAAAAAACACGAATTTTCAAGCAAAGAAATGAATTTTCAAACAAGAAGAATGGTTTGGTACCAAAGACGATGAATTTTCAAGTAAAGAAATAAATATTTAACTAAAAATGGACTAGTTAAGCTTTTAAATAAAAGATTGAATTTTCAACGTAATAGTTCGATTTTAAAAAAAAGAAATTAATTTCGAAGAAAAAATATTAATTTTTAACCAAAAATAGAACAGTTAAATTTTCAGTTGAAAACATTAATTTTTATTGAATAAAACAATCGAGCCTACAACAAAATAGTGAAATTTTCAACAATGAAATGAATTTACGAACAAAAAGAATAATATTCTTTTTAAACAGTTGAATTTTTAGTTAAAAAAATTTAATTTTCAACCAAAAATGGCATAGTTACATTATAATTGGCAAAAGTTAATTGTAAACAACAGATGCGTCAGTTTTTCAACAGATAAATTCAATTTTCATTAAAGAAATAAATTTTAACGAAAAAAAAACAAATTAATAAAGAAATGGAATAGTTCAATATTCATTGACAATTAGTTTTTAACAAAAAAGCAGGAAGATTTTGAAAAAAATTGGTAAAGATGTGTGAGATACACCTACTATTTAATTCAAAAATATTCACATTTATTAATTATGTAAGTACACGGAGATAAAAATATACTTCTGATAGCCGGATAGAGACTGAATCATATTCCCGGGACCGTGCTGAGGACCCGGGGACTTCAGCCAGCGACCGGCGCCATATACCAAGAATCTAAACACCTCGTGGACTAAACATCCCGTCTCTCGTCGTCGTGATACTCCGTCTATCACACTCGGCCATCCTGACTTCTAAAGGGTACTTCGAAAAAAAGTCGAGATCAATACGGCCAGTGGATGAAGCACTAAAAAAATAAAGTAAATGTCTATTTTAAATCGGTTTCATTGTGCTATTCGCTGGACTACGTTCTATTGGTCGTAGTTTTTGTCTCCAGGATGCATCGGTAGTTACGCGCTCTAAGTCGTAACCTACATTGCATAAAAAATGAGCGTCAATTTAGTAGTCATATACACTCAGTAATGACCTTCTTCTCAGTAAATAAACAGACCCATAATCTTAGTTGGATCCTGTTTCCAGCAGACAGCTACGCACACGCAGTTGTTTAATACTTTCTGCTCTCTGATACTTTTCATGTAACACTTGGTAGTAACGCTGTCAAAATCATAACCTACCCTCTTACGTTTCTGAGATCAGCTATGCTCTCGAAGTCACAGCCTACTTCACATCATTTTTCTTAGGTAGTCATACTCTCGAAGTTGTAACCTACGTTTTCTACTGCCATCGTTTAGACTGGCAACCTACCGTTTTTCAAGATCAGCGTCTAACCACGCCGCCCAAGGTGTCAGGTGCTCCAGAGCATACACCCCTCGATAATGGCGTTGACAGCGGGTGGATCCATCGAGCTCTACCACCTCGTTGCGATCGTTGTTCAGAGAACGCGAGATTTGGAATGGGCCTTTCCATTTTGGAACCAACTTCCGACTGCTTCCGGAACTTACAATAGAAGAGAATTGGACCAAAACCAAATCCTCCGTAGAGAACTTAACGGGGACTCCCCTTTTTTGATCAAAATACCATTTTTGTTTCTCCTGGGCTCTTTGGATGCGCTCAAACACTTTTTAACGTAAAGCAGTGACGTCGATAGGGTTCTCAACGTCCTCGTTGTCATGATGAAAACGAATGCGGTAGCGCAGCATTAATTCACTGGGAGTAACGCCCAAGGTCCAGTTCAGGTTGCCGTTGATGCCAATCTGGATATTCATGATGTTAAGATCCCATTCGTCATCCTCGTCGTTAGCTCCCATAGTGGTTAATGCACTGAAAACGGTGGCATTACCTTGGAATCGTTTCGAATTGAAAGCTCTACCCTGTCTTAAATGATGCGTTTCGGCGCTCAAAAATTTTTCATCACATCCTGCAATTTGTCTACGACATATTTGGTTTTCTTACTCTGAACTGCATACCCTGGCGGACCGAAGGAACCGAATGGAGCCTCTACAAAGTACCCGTAAAGACTCCATTGGGTCCCCGTTCGCTTCCTTTTTAAAAAACTCGAAAAAACATTAATATCAACTTTTAAATTGTTGAAATTCGGATTCTACGTTAAAATTCCCTATAGAAGGTCATAGAATAATTGCAATATACTTTTTTGCAACGGTAAAAAGTTTAAAAAAATTTAACTCGTATAACGTCTATTGACTGCTACTTACAGACGATGTGTTTGAAGTGGAGCAGTCAACAGGCATTATACGTCTTATATTTTTTTTAACTTTTTACCGTTGCAAAAAAAAAATATTGCGATTATTCCGTGACCTTCTATATGGAATTTTAACGTAGAATCCGAATTTTATCAATTTAAAACTTGATTTTGCTGTTTTTTTTCGAGTTTTTAACAAAAAAGGAACAAAATGGGGTCTCTACGGGTACTTTGTAGAGGCTCCATTCGGTTCCTTCGGTCCACCAGTGTAAATGAATGTAAATTTGGTATATCCATTGACTATTACCAAATCCTGGGAATTTTCTTTCTTGCTTCGTACAAATGGACCTAAGTGGTCAATATGGATCGTATGGAATGGACGCGGCAATCTGGGTATAGGATACAGATATCCCGGCTTACTGCCGGAAGTTCTCTTGTAAAACATGCCGCTGATGCAGGCTCGAATGTACTTCTTGATGAATCGTCTCATGTGAGAGAACTAAAATTTCGACGATATACCAGCTCGTAGGTTTTGTCGAAAGCAAAATGTTCAAGATCGTCGTGATTCATTCGCAGGATTTGTCAGCGGGCACCTTTCGGAATTACTCCCCGATTCATCTTGATCATCTTGATAGATTTCAATTCTTCATCTGTTTCTTGTACAGCTAACAACCAGTCATCATCCGAAATGACCGTTGCAAAAACTTGCACGTTTTTTTCGGTGGATTGCGACTAAGAGCGTCTACATGTGCCATTTGCTGACCAGGACGATGGGAAATAGAAAAGTCGCAACCCTGCAAGTCTTGTAACACCCAACGACCTATTCGTGGCTTTAAGATTTTTTTCTGCAGAGCGCTTTTTGTTGCCAACATCCCGCCTAATTCGACTCTACTGGCATCTGCATATAAAACACTGGCTTTCTCGATATTAAATAAAATTAAAATAGGGTTGGCCATTAAATGACCTTTCAGCGTTTAAAACGAAGCTTGTTGAGTCTCGGTCTAAGTCCATTGCTGTCCCTTGCGCAACAAAGCTGTCAATGGCCTTGATTTTTCTGCAAATCCTTTAACAAATTAACGGAAATGACCTACAAGTCCCAGAAATTTTCGAACTTGGTGAATATCTTTAGGAGCTGGGAATTTTTCAACACATTCTATGCTCTGGTCACAAGGCCCAACCGTTCCGCCTCGAATTTTGTACCCTAAATAGGTTATCTCAGATTTCAAAAATTCGCATTTTTCGACGTTCAGAGTAATATTGTTTTTCTTAAATATAGACAACATTTCTGAAAGAATTTGCAGTCCTTCGTCTACCGTACGCGAGGGGATTAGCACATCGTCGAGATACAATAAAACTTGATTGAAATTAAAATCTCCCAAAATGTTATCTATTGTGCGCTGAAAAATAAACGGAGCCGTGCAGAGTACGAATGGCACTCTTGTATATTCAAACTTGCCCTCAGGAGTAACAAAAGCTGTAAGCTTAAAAGAAGATGGTGCGTTGCTAACCTGGTGATATCCACATAAAGAATCTAGAGTCGTAAAGAACTGAGAACCAGCGAGGCAGTCTAACAAGTCCTCGATTATTGGCAGGGGGTAGGGGTCTTTTTCTATTATTTTGTTGAGGCCGCGATAGTCAACGCAGAGGCGCTTTTTCCCATTTTTCTTAGTGGTCAATAATACGGAGCTAGAATATGGGGATTCTGAAGGTCGAATTACACCATTCTACAATATTCCCTGAACGATATTTTTCAATTGCGTTTCTTCTGTTTCTGCCATTCTGTAAGGTCTCTGTTCAATCACCTGGTCCGATTTTAATTTAATTTCCATTTGCACATTTGTTATTGCTTTCAAATTACTTGAATCGTTCGTGAAGCGTGTAGAGAAATCTTTTATAATACAGAAAAGTTTTTGCGCGTCTTGTTCAGGCACATCCCCAACTTCAATATCCAATTCCTGAAAACTCTCCACTAAAAAAATTTGGGGTGCCGTATAGAATTTAAAATTATCCCCGACACGCTCATAGCTTATTTTCAGATGTTCGGCCAAATCTGTCCTATTAAAACCTCCAGCCCTGGTATACAAGTTTATGTAATAAGCATCTAAATTTCTAGGGTTATCTCATCGATTTTTATTTGACAAAGAACGAACGCGTCAACATTTATTTCACTGCCCGCGAAAACTGTCAAAGTAATACTTTTCGGAAGCGCTTTTGGTTCCAATCTCAGTAATTTCGCCTGCCTATCCATGATCAGTGAACATTCACTTCCGATATCAATGAAGATGGTTAATGTTTCCCCGTTTAAAACGCATGGTTAAAAAAATGTCCTGCCTGATTCTTTCTGCCTGATCAAATTAACGGTTTTGTTAATTTTCCAAAGCAGTATTCGAAAAGGTTCTGGTTCACCTTAGGTTTTATGCCTAGCATACCGGTCATCAACTACGGTGCAGATCTTGCGTGCTGGGAAAACTAGTAAATAGCAGTTTCTTGTACTCTAACCCACTTTTGGTGACATTCGACAGCGTCTTATAACAAGTTTTCGCACTACCTTTAAGTTTATTCGTCATTAGATGACATGTGAACGCGTCAGCCCAACCGTATATTTCAGCGCGTTCTTCCACTTTTCGCAGCCACTGTTTAATATCGTCTTTAAGAGGGTTTAAATCACTTACGTCTTTGTCCTGAACCGACACTCCATACCGGAAAACCGGAAAGAGACTGAATCATATTCCCGGGGACCGTGCTGAAGACCCGGGGACTTCAACCAGCGAATGGCCCCGCGTAGACTAAACAACCCGTCTCTCGTCGTCGTGATACTACGTCGATCACAGATGGAACAATTCCCAGTGGGCACAAAATTTCCCGACGTCTTTACGACATTTTTACGACAACTTTACGACATCCTATGTCCATGTCGTGTCGGTGTCTTTGCGATAGCGTAAAGATGTTGTTGTCGTAACGATGTCGTAAAGACGTCGTCAAACTCTGTGTCCACTGGGATTTCAAGCAAGAAGATGAACATTTTACCAAAAAATACGAATTTAAAAAAAAACATGAATTTTGAACCATATAGTTGAATTTGTCAACTGAAAAAAGATAATTTTTCCGACAGAAATGGAATAGTTCAATTATTATTTTAAACAAAAACATAACGAATTTCTACCAAAAATATCAATTGTCAAATAAAACGAAAAGTTTCTAAAAAAAAAAAGAATTTTAACGAAAAAAACATTTTCTAACTGAAAATTGCAGTTTCTACTCAAGTTTTCAGTTGATAAAATTAGTTTCTACAAAAAAGAAGAATTTTCATCCAAAGAAATGAATTTTCAACTAAAAACGATAAATTTTCAAGTAAACACATTAGTATATTGCGCAACAAGAGGCGAAAGGCGACAATTGCACGAGTGTGAGGTTAGCTTCCCGGGCAAAGCGAGGGCAGATATCACATGAGTAAAATTGTTGCCTCGCCCCGACTTGCGAATACATTTTTTCATAAAAAATGTATCGAAAATTTGACTTGAGATACTTGAAATTTCTTTGGGTCTCATCAAAGTTGTTATTCTTTGTAAATACATAGACAGTGACAGATATAGGTTAGAATGACACGATTCTCGAAATGAGGTTCGATAAGAGGGAGAATGGCTGCAGACAACTGCAGATAAAGTAGAATGTATATACTTACGGTACCGGTTATGGCGTAAAGTTATTTTCGCAGTCGCCTGTTTTTACTTTCTAGTCTAGGGTTGAAAACACAACTTTCGACCCGTTACGAGGGCATCGAAAGTCAAATTTTCGATACATGTGAAATGAAAAAGCGATTTCCAATAAAATTGTTAAATTTTCAAATTCAGAAATGAATTTTAATCTAAAGAGAATAAATATTTAATAAAAAATGGAATAGTTAAATTTTCGGATAAAAAATTGAATTTACAACGAAATAGTTCAATTTTCAATCAAAAAATGTACCTAAAAACATAAAGAATAATGCTCTTCCAAAAAAGATGAACTTTCAACAAAATACGCTAATTTTCTATCATATACAGGTGTACTTATGAGTAGTGCCGTTTTCGAGGCTGTCGGAGAGTACGATTCCGAGAAACCATAAATCCCCACTCCATGCCACTACTCGAGCGGCTGGAGCCTCGAGGATTTCATATCCTCGAGAAGTGGTGTGGAGTGGGGGTCGCGCTCGAGCGAGACTTAGGCGAAGTGGCACTACTCGTAGCGGCACTACTCGTAGGTACACCTGTAGTTTAATTTTCAACTAAAAAAGATAATGTTCCAATGAAAAATATAATCGTTACGTTTTCAGTAAAAATATTATTAATAATCATATTTTTATCAAATTTGACTCTTTTTATTCTTCATTAAAATTGAACAGCAATTTTTTTCTTCGGTTGACACTTTTCAGATGATCAAAAGTTTGTTTTTTACATTTCAATATGAAATAACAAACTTCACGATTTTAAATGAATATTAAAAAAATATTGATTATAGATTATGCAGACAAAGAAATATTTACATCAAAATTATTAATACATTTCCCTGGTCAAAAAACCTAACATCAGCAAAAAATAAAAAAATAAAAGTATATAGTTTATGAACTTTGAAAAGTGTCAAATTAGAGACTTTTTTAATCTTACACATATTAAAAGTAACCGTGGCAGATTTTCCTAAATTTTGCATTTTTCCAATAATCGGGAATTTAATTTGAAATTTTGTATATTTCCTGTGTAATATGTTTTTAAATTTTTGCTTCGAAAATGGTAAACTGTTTCAATTTAACATTAAAATTGACAGTAAGTGTTAACAGGCGTTATACAGGGGCAGATTTGGTAAAATTGGACAGTTTTCCGACGATCCCAAATTTACTGTAAAATTTCAATTTACAATCCTTACCTTGGCTGCAAATTTAACTTGAAACTCTTTTATATTTCCTGGATAATTTGTTTGGATATCCGAAGTCAAAAAAAGGTACAGTCTTTTCCTTTTTGAGAAAATAAACAATTTTTGAAATATTTATTATTGCAATTTCATTGTTTTTGTCGTAAAATTAATTCGCATGAATTAATATAAAAATTGATTTTGTAAGCATAATTTGTTGTCATATAACAGCAACAAAATGCACATAAATTCCTCTTACTTGCCGTCTGAATCTTCAATCAGAATGTCAGGAATTAATGGCTTCCAATAATTTTCTTTTATTATAAAAAAAAGCGCGCTAAGAGTTTCGTGAGAAAATATTGCAAAATTAAGTGCGGTTGACACTTACAGGCACAATAGATAAGTAATGAGTCAATATGATTAATTTATTTTTTGTATGATCTATAAACACATGGCGCTGATTCAGTGTCTCAAGAATGTGAGATTTTTCGGCCCTCACCACTTTAATATTTTATTAAAACTCCGTTTTTTCGGTTAATAATCAAACAGAAATGTAACGGTTTTTTTTTTATTACTAACCGAAAAAACGAAGTTTTAACCAAATACAAACATTTTCAACAACAAGAAAATGAATTTTCAACCAAAAAGTTTTTTCCAATCAAAGAAATGAATTTTTAAGAAAAATAGATGAACTTTTAAACGAGAAGAATAATTTTCTACCAATAAAGATAAAGTTTCAACCACATAGCTGAATTTTTAACTAAAAAGGATAAATTTTTAACAAATAATGGAACAGTTACATTTTCATTGAAATAAATCAATTATCAATCAAACAAGATTTTTAAGTTAAAAAATAAAAAATATCGACAAATTTTTTGAATTTTTTTCAGGAAAGTTAATTTTCAACCAAATGAAAAAATTTTCAACCAAAAAAGATGCATTCTCAATAAAAAAAATACAATACTAGACGTATCAAACTAAAAACAATTGAATTCAAGACAACATAGTTGGACTTTCTTATCGGTTTCAATTAATAATTCAGCTTGCATTTAGGGGAACAACGAGAACATTGGTTTTTAAATGAGCATTCAAATTCTTTGAGTTCTCATGTTATGTTGTCGACTAGTGAAGTGAAATAGTTTGTTTTATAGTGAATGATGAATGATAATTGAACATTTTTTATTGGAAATTAATTTCGTGTTTGCTTGAACATTTTTCGTTTTTAGTTGAAAATTCATTTTCTTTGGTAGAAAATTATTATTCTTATTCTTCTTATTTTTTTGAGCTAGAAATTAAACTGTACCTGATTGGTTGAAAAAATATCTTCTTTGGTTGACAAATTCAACTATCTAGTTGAAAATTCATGTATTTTTTGGAAATTCGTCTTTTTTATTATTATTTCTTTTTTACTGAAAATGTTACTATAGTGAAGTTAAAAATTAATCTTTTTGATATAATATTATTGTTGTTGTTTCTGCATTCACTTCATTGTTTAAAAAATGAACTATTCTATAGTAAATTCAATTGTTTTTTGTTGTTCAAAATTCATTTTTAAAATTTTATATTTAACTGTTTCATTTATGGTTAAAAATTTATATTTTTCAGTTGAAAATTCATTTCTACCGACGAAAATTGAAATGTTTTGTCGAAAATTTAGGTTTCTTATCTGAAAATATAATTATTCCATTTTTGGTTAGATATTTATTACTTTTTAGTTTTAATATTCATTTTTGAAGACATTTCTATAAAATAAAAATTCTACTGTATTATTTTTGGTTGAAAATTGATCTTTTTAGCAGAAAATTCAACTATATGGTTGAAAGTTCATGTATTTTATTAGAAATGAAACTATTTTGCTAAAAAATTTGTGTTGTAAATTTACTTTTTAAGCTGATAATGTAAGTGTTTTACTTTGAAAATTTATCCATTTTATTAAAAATTCGTTTTTTGTTATTTTAAAATTGATTATTAAAATTTTGAATTTTCGTTTTCGGTAGAAAAGTATTTGTTTCGAAATTATATAATTTGTTCCATTATATCCGAAAATTCAACTTGTCCATTCCTTATGAAAAACAAGTATTAGTAAGTATTGGATCTAATACTCACTGTTTTAGCTGAAATTCGTGTCTAAAGTTGGAAATTGAAGAATTTGGTTCAAAAACAAATTTTTGAAAATATCTTGTCTCCTATGTATATTTACATGTTACAGTAAATTATATTTTCCTCTTTTCAATAAGTCTAATCATTCTGAGGGTAATTCGGGATTTCCATTTGGAATAAATTTGCGTAGTAGCTAGATCATCATTCGTGAAGTCGGATTCGTGCTCGTGCATTTTTGGCTTTACATGAGGCTGGTCTTCGCAGCATGTAACAGAGACGACTCATCGACACGCTACGCTTGCATGTGTTTCTCCCAGATAGGAAAGTGGTGGGGAACGAAAAATCCCACGTTCTGGAGACACTAAATGCTCACCTCCTTGCAAGGGCCTCCTCGCACTCACTTCATCTTATCGCCAGCGAACTTCACATCACCGAGTGTTGAGGTGAAAATAATGGCACCAAATGCATTGAACAAAAGCGGCAGTCAACGCAATGGAAAGTAGGCGGCAATAGATACCCAGATCTAGCGCCGCGTACAATTGGTCTGTGAACTAGATCGTATGTGCATGTGTCAGTGCACGTATATGTATATATAGTTCTTTCATGAATTTTCGTTTTATTATAATTAAAGGAAAATGAAAGACTTAAAGCAAAATTTGAAGAATATGAGACAAAAGGCAGATAAGCAACATTTTTTAATGCCTTTTATATCATATTTCCATAATTTTGCACTAATTCTTTCGTATGGTAATACGCAAATGAAAATTTGCAAACACAAGTTTTTCAGGTTGTCAGTCGCACATGACAGTTTTCAAATTCCGGGATCAGTCGACCGTCAACGCTTTCGATTGTCAACCTTCCCATGCCCCGTTAACCCGCTGTCGACAGCAGCGCGCGTACAATTGGTCTTAGAACTAAATATAATCATAATAGTACGCGGCCGTCTACTTTACATTGCGCTAACTGCCACTGTTCAGGGCTAACCTGAAACTGAGGTATCAGCTTATGTTGTTCTTATGTATACTTTTATGTATACTGTTATATCCGTTGTCCCTAGTGATGTTATTAGGATGTTTTAAGATTTCGATTGCTTTTTATCATGTTCAGATTTTTTAAAAAGAAAGTTTTCTGCAACCGAAGAAGTCGATCTTTCACAATTGATAACTCATCAGATCCTCGTATTTATTGAGTGATTCATTGGAGTCGGAATTGTGAATGAACTTATAGATACACCAAACTTTTGCTTTCAGTCACCCCGTTCTCAGCTTTCCTAGAACTGCTAGCCCACGAAGTTTCTCAAGGTAGGAGGGCGAGAGAGATTGCGACATTATACACGCACACTACAGACACACACAAACGCACACACACAAATATATGTATATATATATAGTTATATACTCTAATTGGAAACGAGTCAGGCGGCCCTCACTGTTAACGTTTCGATCCCTCCGAAATCAGTCCAAGATTATTTGAAGTCAACCCCTGACACTTGACATTGTTGTAAAAACAAAAACTGTAGGTTATATTTTAACGTTATTAAAATCAGTTTAATGTGGATGTTGCGATTGTTTATCCGCGAAATTTTCTAGCAATCTTGAACAGTTGCGGTTTTACACTACTTTCCGTACATTCGAAAATATAATTATGTATAGGCAGTAGTTATTTTTTCGAATTCGGAAGTGTATACATCTGATATTCTTCGGTATGATGAAAGAGATACGGAATTAACCTAAAGAATTATTTGAAATTGTTTCTGGAGATATATGTAGATTGTACATAGGTAACTATACAGCAACTTTTACTACTCATTCTCATAAAAATCGCTGATTTTTTTCTTTTGATGTATTCGAATTGCTTCCAAATTTATCATATGTTCCTGATATCTGTTTTGGACATGGAAACATTTTTTGCAGCATCTGTAGCATCCAAATTAGATTCTTTTTAGAATTTATTAATGAGGTATAAAAGGAAATTTATTTTTAAGCAAGAAATGTATCTATTTAAACGAATTGAAAATGTTTGCTCTACCCTGAACGAATTTCAGGGAACCTAAAATTTAATTATTTTGTTTGTCTAATAATAAAATCCATAGGTAATTAAGATTCGAGGTAATTTCAGGAGTGCAGTCAAAGGCAATAAATTTTAATATGCGAATTTCATACTTTTGAATGTTTTTATTATCGGGACCTTATTAGTATTTTCTTACATGAAAATGCGATTCTTACCCTTTTTATAACATGGATTTCTGATTTTCTTGAAAGATTATTAAATGGTGCGAAGGGGTAAATATATTTCTGGGGTTGAAAATGATTTTTTTTAGCTTTTGTAGAATGCACATTTAAAGCTTTTTAAGTTACATAAATCTAAGGAACCTTGATTTTTAAACTCACACAGAATATGTGTTTTAACAAAAACAATATTTTTCGGATTCTATATAACCAAAATTAGGTAAATCTTGAAGTGCAATGTGCATTGTGGTGCAATATTAAATTTTTTATTCAGGCTACAGATCTATAGTACTAGAGAAAAAATTCTTATCAAGTTACCTTAGAAATTCTATTATGTTTTATTCATAAACTTCATCTTTTTCAGGTGCAACATTAGTGCAATGGACAAACAAATATTAAAGTCTAGGTCTTCAAGAATAGCGATTCTCCAATTAAAATGACTGAATGCAGGTAAAACATTACTTTTTAATCAAAAACATTTTCACAACCTGAAAATTAACTTTTGTTTTCTAGAATCCATTTTCGAAAATATGAAAGCTTTTTAATCTTCCCTAAGATCTAAATTTTAACTTTTCACATTTTATAGTTTAGAATCATTTAGTTTAGAGGCCTGGAGTAAAGAACTTTAAAACTCGTTCGCTCCAGTTTCAACATTTTGCTGTATTAGTCAAAATGACTAAATAGTCATTATCAAATGATAATAGCAATTAAAAATTTCTCAATCTGAAGAATACACTAAAAACCTTCTTATCTACAGGGATCAAAGTCTATCCCTTACTCATTTGCATTGCGCCTTTTTTAATAATACCCTTTTCCCCAAACTCGAGAAACTTCCGCTATTTTCACTTTTCTCTTTAAATGTACGATATTTGAAACAACAATGTTTGATCTGTGCGGGAAATTTTCTGAAATTACTAAACGTACTTAAGAATTATAAAAACTATTTTATTTGTTTTGCATCCATAAATTATTCTATTTAAAATTAGAATATGCTGTAGCACGTAGTGAAGTGTTATTTGTTCTCAACTTGCATAATTCTCTCTTATAAATAATTTAACTTTTTACATTTAAATTGAAATTTTATTAATTATTTTGATAATTGAAATTAAATTTTTGGAACGGCTCTAAATTGCAGCAAGATATACAGCTCCATACATACAGGGTGGACACGCTGGGGCTTACCAAAAAGTATGCAACACGTCCTACAGGCTAATGCTATTCTTATGGGAATGTATGCGGGGTTGCATACATTTTGGTAAGCCCCAGCGTGTCCACCCTGTATATGGAAATAATAAAATGCATCTATATAATATTAAAGCACTTAAACAAATTATTTATAAATAAAGTAAAAAAGGTTAAAAAAACATTTTTCGTGACACAAATATAATTATATAAAAATAAAATACAACAAAATATAACATCTAAAAAAATACAATAGTAATTTAAAAGAAAAGTATATCAGAAGAAGAACAATTTGAATCGAAACATACAAAGTTAAATAATTAAAAAATGTAATAATTTGAACTGATCAACTGCAAATATTAATTTTCTAGCTTATACAATTGGATGTAAAACATTCAAGGTTGAACTTTTTTTGCGTGTAAAAATAAATGTGTAATCTGAATTTATCTGAATTCGAGGAACATAAATGATATGCCAATCAAAAACTAAAATTATGGACATTTTTTGGCTAGAATTTTCTTCAAACGGCGTGGATTATCAAGGAGGTAAAATGGTGAAAGGGATCGAACGTGATGTAGTGATGTAAGTGTTTAAATGTAAATTTTAACATATTTGGATACAATTTAAGTCCACTCATTCAAGAAGGAAATTAAAAAAATATATCCCTATGGGACTATGAGTGGTCTGATAAGATTTGGAGCTTTAATTGGCCAAGTAGAAGTAGTTTTTTTGTTTTTTCATTTTCCTCGAAAAAAGTTTATGAGAAAAACTGTTTTATTATCAGAAATACAACAGTAATATTATCTAATGCATTTGTTCGCTTTTTCGAGACGCATCAATTGAGCTATTGAGTAACCTTTTATGACCTACTAGTACGGATTTTGTTGATTAATAAAATTAATTGTCCATTTATATTACATATGAGGAAAGCTTGTTGATAGTGGAAGTAAAATAATGATGTGGCTGATTTATTTGTTCGCGTCTTCGAGATTCATTGAATGACCTATTCACAAATATTCGATGGCGAACCTACCAATAGCGATTTGTGAAGTGTAAAACAAATAGTTTACTTTTTATAGGCGTACGTCTAAAATCTTTCACTTGCGTGTCCCTCAAAGATATCTAAGTAATTTTATTCATTTAAAAATGGATATTTGTTTCGAGGTATGGTATCTTAAAATAAATGATTAATACTCTATATCGAAAGTTATAATTGAAGTTTGAGTGTTCGGTTTTTAATGACAACTCAGTTTGTCCGGATCCACATTTTCTGATGCTTTTTGAACCTAAAAACAGTCGCGATATAAAGTACAGTCATATAAAACACATTATGAATTTCAAATTAATAAAATCAGAATCATGTTCATTTAACAAAGTCTGTACTTCCGTCAATCGAAACAAAGTTTTAGGCTTCATAAGTTTGTCCGTCGATTTTGGCAATTTCAACCTATATGGTTATAGTTACATAGTTTACTTAGATAAGCTAGCTCGCACAAGTTTTAACCCTATTTAAGGTATAAATTTAAGTAACAATAAATAGGAGAAGCAATCATAAAGTATTGTGCGCATTTTATTCTCATAGGAATAGTATTTCGAAAAAATAAATCGCCTGGTACAAAATTTTAAGAAATAAATATCTACTTACTAATTTATATAGCAATTTTTTTTTCATAACTGTCGACCCTCATGAAAATTAAAAAAAAATTGATGCAACGTATTGTTTCTAATTATAAAATCTCGAAAAACTTCACAGAAGAAAACTGTCATATATACTTGGTTATAAATTCAAGTAATAATAATGATTATTCTAGAGGTTAGCTTTTTTCAACGAAGAATACTTGAAAAAATAAATTGATTCTGCCGAGGGAAAATAAAATAAAACTCAATACCAAATATTAATGCTCAACGTAACGAAAGATTAGCAACAAATTTCTCGTATTTTATTACCCAATACTTAATTTCTTTTCTGAATTTCATTTTCACTCTCAAATTTTTGTCCACCAACTGGCTGATGTTTTAAAGAAAAATGAGATCTGACAGATTGTTTTCGTTCACATAATTAAATATTTTAAAGTCAGTAAATCTATATGAAGGTAGTATAATTTCACCTGTCTGGGTGGCCGATCACGGTGTGCCTGAAAGAACTTTAAATGGGGTGACAAGAGAGGTCTGATATTATTTTTGTGTTTTGTTCCAGAATGCTTCGGGAACAAGACCCAACAAAAAATTAAAATCATTCTTAGATACATTTTTTATTTTTGCTTCTTTTAATGTCAATTTTTTAAGTAATTTGAAAAAAATGAATTTATTTCCAAAATAAGTTATGTTTAAAGTGCAAATATCATATTTAATATTCTTTTTAATATAAATCTTGTATAATAAGTGTATTTTTACAAAAATTTACATATGTTGGTACATTAATAATGGTGTAAAAATACACTTGTTATTCAAGATTTATATTAACTCTCATCAATTACATGGGGTCAGATTTACCCCAACATCAACTCCAGACAAACATTTCAAAAGTCAGCTGGGGTCAATATGACCCCATGTGCGTAATGTCATTTTTTAGGGGTATAAGTTATGAGGGTTAAGAAGAAGAATAAATATCATTTTTGTAATTTAAACATAACTTATTTCGATAATAAATCCTTTTTTTTCAAATTACTTACGAAAATCACATTAAAATAATTAAAAATAAAAAAAAACGGCTCTAAGAATTATTTTAATTTTTCTTGGAAATGGTTTCTGAAGCATTCTGGAACGAAACCCAAAAATAATATAAGACCTCTCTTGTCACCCCCATTTAAAGTTCGTTCATATTCACCGTGCGCTGGTCAGGGAAAACCTATAAATCAGGGAGAAGTCAGGGAATTTTGTTAGTCAGGGAAAAGGCAATGTATTTACAACAAATTCGTTCGTTGTTCAGGTTATTTCTATTTGATGCATTTTAAATTACTGCGAAGAATAATGAAGATCTAATTTGAAGGTCAATCTTATGACTTTTATGATTGCTTCATTTAAATGCCTGCGGGAAACTGAACATTTGGCGAAGAAAGCGTATAAAAGATTTTAAATTCAAAATGTCAAAAACTTCGAATTCTGGAATCTCACTAATCATGGTAAGGAAAAATGAAATTTTTTGGAAACCCTAGACTGTCCAATTGCAGAATATCATTGCTAAAAACTTTCAGGTAATGCTAGTTATTACTTGGCGTAGACGCTGGCCTTGTGTGTGTGTGTTTTTTTAGTGGCAGTAGTGGTAGCGTATGGACAAATGGGCAGTGTGCGGGTACTCACGCGCGTACATTGCGTAATATTATAAAATGTTTCTCACCTCATTGACATTTTTCTTTTAGTAAAATTGTAGGGTATCCAGTGGACTGGGAAATCGAGAAACCACCGCGAATTTTATTTAACTGGGAAAAAGTAGGGGAGCTTCATTTTTATTATTTAGTGCAGAATCATAGAGAGAAAAGTATAATTGCTTCACGTATCACCTATGATACCATCAAAGTTTCTCGATAATTGATTACGTTCCTTTAATGTCATTTATGTGAGAGATAAAATATTGTCTCTTAAGTAGATTAAAAGCTATCAGAATTCTCTATACAAAATTCAGGATGAAGGCATTTTATTAATTATTCAAGAAAACATAAAAAATACAGAAAATTTCAGTGTTTTAATAAATTCAAGTAAAATCTAATATAACAGACTTTTTAAAAAGTTGGTACACAAAAGTTTTAAACTGTGAATAAATTTGCTAGAAACTTCATGATTAATTGTTTCATAAATTTTACAAAAATATTTCATTTAGAAGAAAATTTTTTAAGCATTTTTCCAGCATATTTGTTTTATCTTTAAACATGTTATACACGATGCAAGCAACATTTTTGAAAATAATAGTGAAAACTTTTTGCAATTTTATAGATATTGACCTTCAAAATGATCCCAAGGACATCAAGAAGTGTTTATTGTATTACATTTTATTTAAATTTAAAGAAACATTGCCAATTGCATTTCTTTTAAAGTGCATTCTTTAAACAAAAAACAACAAAATTAGAAAGAAATTGCTGCGTTAAATGTTGGTCATTCTTTTGATGCATCGATGTTTAATAACTTATATTTTCCATGCTAGTCACTATGATGATTTGCATTTTTATTATGTACTTGTATTTTGTTTCAACTTGTCATCTTAAAGTTTATGTGGTTTTTTTTCTTTCGGGATTTTATGACTATCATTATTTTTATTTCTTCTTAGAAAGTGGAACTTATGTTCCTTTAAGATCCAAATTTTATCTCCCGAATTGTTTTTAAACTGTTTTTTCTTTCAAACAGTATATATCTTTCAGGTAAAATTCTTTATTCTTTTTTAATGATGGGTTTTATGAATGATATTTTTTTTCATGAACAAAAACTTAAATGCGGGCTAAATATTTTAGTTTTTTAAAAGTTTAACATCTTATACAATCTTTACTTTATGGTGTCTTTTTGTATTTCAAATTTTTAGTAAAGGATAGTCTACGACAAGTAAGTTTTTTTCTACTTAGATTCAGGTGATGAATAATTATAAGGTATACAGTTTTATTACTTTCTTCAATTAAATGGTTGGATATTAAAAACATGATGTCGATTTGATTTTTCTAAGGATTTAAAATAATAACTCAAAAATGGCTGCTCCTGATGACCTGGGACATATGTATATAAATTAGTAATAGGATCTTTTCAAATATATTCTAGATAATACAAATAGTAATAGTATCTACCTGGCCAGGAAATCGGAAAATGAAGGAATTTGCTCAAAGAATTCCAATTCTGAGATAGAACTGGATATTTTAGTTAATTTTTGATATTGAATGTGTATTTTGGAAAATAATTTTTATTCTGATTTAGAAGAAAGGAATTAAAACAAAATATCCCTGTTCCAAGTAAGAATTCGCTACAATTTGAAACTTCCGTCTACCAAATTTTGAAAAAGGGTATTTACTATTTTCTGGAATTATAATAGAAAATGTTGTAAATAAATATAATTCTGATTGGAGCAAAAACTTTTGTTGAGAATTATTATTTTTTTACATTAGGGCAGAAAGTTTCGATAAAGAATTATAATTATACTCGGAACAGGCAATTTTCAACATGGAACGGAAATTTTTGAACAAAATTTTCATTCTAATTTAGAAGAAGGGAATTTAAAAAAAATCACTCTTTCAAGTATTCTGTTGGTATATGTTGATGTCATAGTTGTACAAGTTGACTCTGGCAGTACCTTTATGTCGGAATATCGTTTGAATTTGTTAGATTTTTTGCCGCGGTGTTTGTCATGTGTGATATGAGGGGTAGATTCTCATTGGGGGATCTTTCTTTTGGTTACGCCTAAGCCCTGAGAGGCAACTCTGCCCAATCTGCAACTTAGGAGTGATAAAGAATCTGCTTTATTCGTTGGCAGAGTGCCAGATGTATAGGGATGTCAGAAAAACCAAACTATTGTGTTTACGATATCAATTTAAAACCCTGAAAAATTGCTTTTCTGTAATGAATTCATAAGTATATTTATTTATCAATCTTAACGCTCTCCTTATATAAGTCTCAACAAGTTATGGGCCTAGGGGTTGTTTTAATTAAATATTGTTTGGTGAATTGAAAGTCAAATATTTTCCGACTTTGAGTTTATACCTAGAAACCAGAAACAGGCTTGAAGTGCAAAGCGTCATCGAATTGGACTTTGCTGTAGAACTGTCTGCTCAAAGCTACCACTGCTACACAGTGATCCCAGATCTGAAACGAGATGCGGTCCAATACTATGACAGGGCTATGTCCGTGTAAATATAGTAGGAGACGCTGTAAATGACTGAGTTGCGCGCGCAACCCATTTCTCCTCTTCTGAATTTGAAAACTCGAAGGTGCACGATAGCCGGTCGGAGCACTTCGTCGATTCTATTTATATAGCTATCTGCTAACAGCTAACTGCTTTGAAATAAATTCAGGAAATTAGGATTTTAATATTTCCATATTTCGATGCTGACGATTCTCATGATTTGAATAGATCGCGCGCCTCTTGATATTCGTATATTTTGAGGTTATGTTATTTCATGT
>NC_046658.1:55109675-55144107 GCF_010883055.1 Belonocnema kinseyi | reverse complement strand
CAACTCAGTCATTTACAGCGTCTCCTACTATATTCACACGGACATAGCCCTGTCATAGTATTGGACCGCATCTCGTTTCAGATCTGGGATCACTGCTGCTACATAGCTACTACTCGAACTGCAAGAAAAAAATGACAGCTGGGACTGCGTGAACGAAAAGAAGACGAGACCAGAAATGTCGATGGAAATGACGTATCAAAGCTAGCAGATTTTTATCTTATTGTAGTCACACGTCCGTTAGAACTGAAACAAGTTAAAGTAAGCGAAACTTCACGTCATGTATGTCAAAATTTGGTATCGATCTATAAGTCTAAAGGACCTGCTCGAGAGAGAGTTATTTTCGAGCAGTTGACCTTGAATAAAATGCATGAAGATGAAGACAGAAGTATCCATTTAAACAAATGTTTCGATACCGTTCAGAAACTTAGTGAAATGGAGATTGAAATAAATACACAATTCCTCTCTAATTTATTATTACAGAGCTTATGAAAGCCTTTTGATAATTTTCGATGTGCAATTAAAACCAGAGATGACCTACCCGATCCGGAAAATTTAAAAATTAAAATGACTGAAGAATTTTATTCCAGGAAACGGGAATTGAAAGAAGAATTGAGAACGCCATGGTTGCCAACAGGAACGTTGAAAAATGGAGATCACAAAGAAAGCAGGATTCCATAAACAATAACAGGATTGATATAAAGAAATATTTTAAAATCGATGGAAGCCCATCACAATCGACAGAAAAGGTATAATATCCACAGCAAGTGGAGAATCGAAACAGTTTGCGAAAGGTAAAATAAAAATAATCACTTCAGTTGATCATTCTAAAAATATCATTAATCTAGAGGAGACGTTGTATGCGCATGACTTGAGAGTAAATTTGTTATCAGTCGCTAAAATAACATATAAAGGACATCGTGCAATTTTTTAGCAGCACAAGGCCACCTTCATCGATCGTTGAGGGGGCGTGGAGGCTGTTGCTAAACGAATAATTGATATCTACTGGCCACAAGAGCATTATGACGAATATTCAGGTATAGCTTCCGAAACATCATCAACCACAAAACTGGAGATATGGCATCGCCGATTGTGTCACCTAAATGAGCGCAGCTTAAAAAACATTAGGAAAAAATAAAAAGGCTATAGAAATAAATTGCAATGAAAATTATCAATCCCCCTCGTGAAGTTTGCTTACAACGTAAAATGACAAGAAAACCTTTTCCTAAAATATCGACAAGGCAATCTGAAATTTTGCACCCGATTCATATGGATTTGTGTGGTCCAACTCAATTAAATAAACGGACCGCAGTATGTAGCCATTTTGATTGACGACAAAACTGGATGGAGCGAAGTACATTTTTTACGCAACAAGAATGAAGTTCTTTCAACATTAAAAATTATCAGATCAAAGTCAAGATTTTCACTGGAGAGGAAATAAAATGCATACAAATATACAATGGGAAGGAATACAACATCAGGAAACGGCATCAGAAGAAGACTCACTCTTTCTTGTACACTGCAACAAAACGGTATTGCTGAGAAAAGAAACCGAACTCTCATCGAATCTGCCCGTTGAATGATGATCGATTCTGGAATTGCTCCATCATTCTGGAAAGAAACTGTCCAGTCAGAAACTGAAAAGGAATATTCGTCGGCTATTCAGATCAGTGTAAGGCTTATGTAGAGTTCAGGTCCCATTGGAAAGGAAAATAAAAGCTACGAGGGACGTAACATTCTTGAATCAATTCCCTCAAGCAAAATATGAAGGATTTGCCAATCAAGGATGAAATTCGAACAGGAAAATGAATTGGCTAACCATGAAGGAGAGCAATAATATCCAGGAGAACTCAGAGATTTCGAAGATAATTCCGATATGGAGGAAAATCTTGAAGAAAAAACCATGAACTGGATATTGCAGAAAATCCTAACCAATTTTGCGTATTCAGAATCATTCCTGAAGAAGTCGATCTTTTTGACGTGTTGTTCAAGGCGAAAATATCCAGTTCTGAAGCTGCAAGATGGAAGGATACAATGAGGCAGGAATCCAGATCATTGCTGAAGAACAAGATCCGGGAAATAGTTTATAAACCAAAAGATAAACGCCTGATAGGATAGACAATGATACTGTGCAACAAACACTCAACTGGAACATTTCAGAAGAAAAAAGCACTGTGAGTTGCTCAAGGTCTCAACCAGCGTGCTGAAATAGACTACTTAGAAGTATTTTCTCCTGTTACATGTATGAGCTCAGTGCGATTACTAATAGTACTTGCTGTTCAATATGACATGGAGGTTCATAAATTAGATATGTGTCCACTGCTTATTTAAATTGAAATCTAGAAGAACAAATTTTCATGCATATTCCTAAATTATTAGAAGAGATGCCAATGCAGATAAATTCCGAAGTAGGGGTAGGTGAGGATCATCAGCTCAAAGAAGAAGTATGGAAAAATAGTCAAGCAGTCGAGCATGGAGACAAAGTCTGTCTGATAAAAAGTCCTTTTATGGTTTTCGACAATCAGTACTTCAGTGGAATAAGAAATTGGACCAGAAACTTCGCGAAACTGGATTGATGTCCACTAAAGCCGATCTTTGCCTTTAGTATGTCTGTATTTGAAATGACAGATCTTACAAATGCTCCATATTGCTTGGGCATCGAATTCATTTAGAGGAAGGGGAAGATCACCATGTGCCAAAATGATACATTCAGGACGTACTGGAACACTTTGGAATGATGGGCTTAAAAGCAGTTGCAACGCCAATTGATTCAAGTAAGAATCTAATGAATCCAGATCAACCTCCACAACAAATTATGGAGAATTATCCTTATAGGATCTTGTCGGTTCTCTCATGTATCCTGCTATGCTCGTCCAGATATCGCTCATGGAGTTAGTTCATTAAGTCAATTTAATGACAATCACAATTCATAACATTGGATGTCCCCTAAACGCATTCTTTGATATCTAATGGGGATAATAGAATACGTAATCGTTTTCAGTCGAAGAAGCGACATTTTTTAAGTCCTAGTGGTTTCTAACTGGGTTGATTGTCCACAAGATCGACATTCCTTCACAGGATACGTTTTCAAAATGAGCGGGCCAGCAATCAGTTGGGAAGACCTGAAATAACGTACAGTAGCATTATCCAGCATCAAAGCCGATAATGTGGCATTGATAGAAGCTATCAAAGAAGCAATCAATCTAAAAAGCTTTTTGGCTAAAATTGGCGTCAGCGGAAAAGATCCTGTTTTTATACTTAACGATAATCAGGGGGCTATAAAATTAGCGAAAACCCCTGTATACCATGGACGAACTAAACATATTGGTATTCGTCACAATTTTGTTCGGAAAACTTTTAGAAATGAATAAATTCCAAGTGATTATTTAAGGGTGTTGGTTAAATTCAACTTTGAATTCTTTTTTTTATAGGTACGGCACTGACGCAATATATATTTTTTCCGAACGATTTTCGAACGATCTGAACTATTTACGGTTTCTTTTGAGACATGAGTATTGGTGCCAATAGATTCAGTATAGGTCCCAGTATCATTCCCTATTCAAATCAGAAAGTGATAATTTTGACCTTGATTTACGAGGGAGGATTGAAAAATTTCTGACCTAACCATGAAAGAGTAAAAGTTCAGTGAAATTTCAATAATTTTCCAATAGCTTGGAGTGAAGAAGTAAAAAGAGCAAACTTTGATGTCAATCTAGCGATTAGTTTGTTTTTGACAGTCTCTGAAAGTGAGTATTTGTCTCTTCTTTGATGCGAATGGAAAAATTGGAATAGCACGCCGCGATCAAATTCCTTCAATTGGAACGTAAAACCTCATATATAAATTAAAGCGGTATAGTTCTGCTTTAAGTTTCCATCCTCGTAGAAACATGCGAATATCTCCTAAACCATTAAAATTTTTTAAATACCCGTAAAAGATGATAATTTTTTCTTGATATAGGTAATTTTTGACATGGAACGGGAAATTTTACAAATCTCTGGAAATCTTCAAAAATCGTTTGAAATTATTCAAATCTTTTAAATTATTTTAAATTGACAGGGAGGAAAGAGAGAAATGTCCTCGAATTTAAAAGCATTCATCGCGTGGATATTCTGATGGTTACAATGAACTTTAATTTGATAACGGTGGGTGCTGGTCAGGGAAAACCAGGAAATCAGGGAAAAGTCAGTGATTTTAACCAAAATATACCAAAGTCAGGAAATTTCTGTATAAAGCATTTTAAGTACTTAACTATCAAGAATAATTAAGGCTGCTAAGCAGTCCATTTTATTCGTTTTTTTCTCAAATCACTTTTACTCACTTTTAACATAGTCACTATAGCCACTTTTCTAAAAGAAAATGTCACTTCATTCACATATCTTTCAATAAATTAACCCATGAGTTCTTTTAGAATCTTTTAATAGATTACAAGGCATTTTTAATGTATTTCAATAATTTTAAGCAATTTCAAAAGATTTTGAACAGTCTATGATATTTTTAAAATTTCAATGAATTTTCAAGAGCTTTAAACAGTTCCAAAGGGTTTTGAAAGATTTCAAAGGATTAGAAATAATTTAGGGTACTTAAAAAAATCCCAAGAAATTTAAAAGCTTCACATATTTTCAAAGAATCTGTAAAGATTTGAATGTTTTTAAGGCTTTTAAACAAAACTTTAGAAGGTTTCGAAGAATTTCAGAAAATCTGGAGCTATTTGATAGGACCTAACAGGTTTTAGCATAATTTAATATTTACCAAGAAATTGTATAGGATTTGTCAGCATTTCAATGATTTTAAAAACTATAAACGTATTTTAATGAATTTATAAGAAGTAAGGCACTTAACAGATTTGAAGAGATTTTAAAATATTTTTGGCAAGTCATTTGAATTTATTGAGTTCTTCTAAACTCTCTCAATTCTAATCAACACAATGGATTTTTTTTAGTTTTCGTTAAATACATCTTGAAGGCTTTTAAGCTCGCCTTTAAATATTAGGCATTTCATCAAATTCGTTTCGAATTTCCAGGAATTTGATCTAAACGCGTTTCAAACAACGTATTTTTCTCATTATACCCTTGAATTCTTTTAAATTTACTCCAATTTTACTGCATTCAATGCAATTTTTTTGGATTATTTGAATTTTTCGAAATTAGTCAGTTTCTTAGTTGAAATAGGTCAATTTTTCACCTTTTTCTAATAAATTAGAGAAAGAGAGAGAGAAAGAGAGAGAGAGAGAGAGAGAGAGAGAGAGAGAGAGAGAGAGAGAGAGAGAGAGAGAGAGAGAGAGAGAGAGAGAGAGAGAGAGAGAGAGAGAGAGAGAGAGTGTCAGCTGTGCCAGGGAATGGAAAAATTAAGTAAAATAAAATTAAGAAATGAAATAAATACACCTGAATAAATAAATATCTTGATTTTTTTTATTTTTTCGTTTTATCCTGATTTAAAAAAATTCAACACATCTTGGGTCACTGTATGTCAACTTCATTCACTCATGTACTCACACAAGATATACTAGCTCATCCTTAACAAAGATCCTCCTGAGACCTAAATGTTTTGTGCAATTTGACACTTTTACAAGAATAAATTGAAATCTTCGGAGGATATTCTTACAAATTTATTCATTACTACTTAGGAATTAATTTGCTACGTACAATAATAATCGACTTTCTTCACATTTAAATCGAAATCTGTACATTTTTTGTATCCTTAGCAGTGGTTTTTGTGAAATATTTTTTATCACGGAACATCCAGTAATTAAAACAAATTTTCACAGTCTGCGTCGATTTTATGAAGTTATAAAAAAAGCATTAGGCTCAGCAGAAATGATGAATTTGTACATTCAATAAAAACGCAACGCAGCTCGTGCGTGGAGTCAAAATGCAGAATGATGGAACCAGACAATGGGCACGATTCGTTTTTGCATGAGGACGAGTTCGTGTTTATAAAACTTTGATTCTGCATTGAAATATCATATCAATCATTATTTTATGATCACTCCAAACGCGATATAAATGGTTTCGAAAGTTTAAACTCTGATCTGTTTTATCGCAGTATTAGAGAAAGTTTATGTCAGTGGCTTATCAGCTAAGGGAACTCGAATATATTAATTAGTTTCTCCATATCTATTGAAGTAATTAAAAAAAATGCAAAATCGGAATAGATAAAGAAAATTTTAGTTTCAATTTAGTATTAGTTTTTCTTTTTCTACTCTCCTTTAGAGTAAAATAAAAATGGTTGTCTGGAGTTTGGTATCTAGCAATAAAGGACGCCACTGACGGTGAGTGCTTGAAAATGTGAGCTGAAGGGGTGCGCAGTGGATCGGTCTCGATCTTTTACAAACGCTTGCTCATTTCTTGACGGAGAAACCATCGCCGGTCGGGTCCAGCAGCCAGGGATAGTTGTTGGGGCACTCCATGCAGGTGAAAAGACGAAGGGTCTCGCCAGGTAATTCCCGCGTTGTTAATGGGCAGGCATTTGGAAGGGAACAGTAGGGCTGGCCTTTCTCATCACAAGCTTCTTTCCACTCTTGGAAGTCTCGGATTGCAGATAGTTCTGTTGGATTTTGCATCCATTTGATGACCTAAAATAAACATTTTACATACATATAATATTGATCTTCATCTTCTTCTTCTTCTTCTTCTTCTTCTTCAAAAAAAAAAAAAATTAATTAAAGATCTAATTTTGTATTTAATGATCGTTCAGCAATAAAAAAAATGCAGGCTTCACCTGGCTTTACACTTTTAGCCCTATTAACCTTTTTAATGAATTAATTATATACCCTGTTAAAAAAAACATCTCACCGAAATATCTTTTTTGGTTGAAAATTCAATTTTTCTGTTGAAAATTCGTAATTTTCATTAAATTCAACTGCTTTTTTTATTAAAAATGCAGTTTTTTTTGGTAGATAAAATTAACTTTATTGTTGAAAATTAACATATTTTCTTTTGGTTAAAGTTTGATTTATATTCTTTGAAAAACCGACCATTTGGTTAAAAATTCTATTATTTTGTTGAAAATTAATTTATTTTGCCGTAATTTAAAATATATCTTTTTAAATATGATTTTATGGTTAAGTTTAATCTTTATTGTTTGAAAATTTGACCATTTGGTTAACAATTCATCTCAGAGGGTTGGCAACTCAACAATGTGTTCAAAAATTCAATTATTTTGCTTAAAAATTTAACTTACTCCATTTTTGGCTAAAAATAATCTTTTTTATTTGAATATTTATTTGCGTTATTAAAAATATATCTTTTCGGGTTGCAAATTCTACTGCTTAGTGAAAAGTTTATTGCAGTGGTTAAAATTTAATTTTTTAGTTGAAGATTCATCATGTAAGTTAGAAATTTATCTCTTTAGTTAAAGCCTTACATATTTTCTTGAAAATTGATCTTTTTTGGTAGAAAATGAGTCTTCTTGGTTGAACATTTATTTTTTAAAGTAAAAAATTAATCTGCTTGGTTTAAAATTGTAATATTTTCTTGAAAATTCTTATTTTTTGGTTAAAAATGTATTTTGTGAACCAAACATTTAACTATTCCATTTTTTTAGAAAACTAAATTTTTTTATTTGAGAATTCAATTGTTGAGAATTTATATTTTTCGTTGAAAATTCAATTACCTGGTTGAAATTTCAATATAATAATTTCTTGGAGTCCTAGAAATTAAAAGCTTTTCATTCAATATGGCACCTAAATTAATTTTATTGAAAAAACGTATATTCTACCCCTATTTTCGTGAAAAGTCACCATAATTCCCTTGCTTTGAGAAAATTTTGGGCTGTGAAATCTTAAGAAATTTATTCAATTAAAAAAAATACGTTTTCGGTATGAAAACTGAAACTGAAAAACTCATTTGTCACGTAATTATTTCACAACTTTTCTGTGTTGGATAAATTATCGACGAGGAAAAATTATCAATGAAACCTTGAGTGTTTACTGCTGATAAGATAAGATCATGACTCCCTACTTTTCGTAAATCTTGCATACTTCACATATTTTCAAGTATTTTTAAAGAAATAAAAATAATTATTTTTTTATATCTGAACAGAAAAAATGCTAATTAACCCGTACTTAATATCGTCAGAGCATGTGCTATCTTAACAGTTCGGATTTTTTTAAAAATAAATAAGCACAGGTAAGGTGAATTCAACTAATTTTTCTGAGCCGATTTTCGATACTAAAGCCGGCCCTGACGATGACTAATTTCAGAAGAAAATTTTGTGGATTATAACATAATGCGACGTATAAGTTGTTAAAAAAGTGTTTCATTTAAATTCAAACTTAAATTAATTGCCTCTTAAACCTGATAACTATACTCTCTAAATCTGAATGAGTGAAATTTCGCTGATTCAAATAGCTAGAAATGGGTCACTGAAAATTATTGAAAGGTTACTACTTATTGATTCTGTGAAATAACCACTTTTGAGATTTTGCAGTACTGCACCATGTCAATTTAGCAATCATAATAAAATAATATTTTAGTACATTCAATCAAAGGATCACAGTAAAAACTTAAAACCCATAAATATGATCAAATATTAAAAAAGGTAAAAGTTCTGATGTTTTTAAATGACAAACAAACATATTACTTTAATTTCAAGATTGGAATGTAATTTACAAATCCGTTAAGTAAGTACTTCCTAAACGAGTTAGAGTATATTTATCCCGCAGTTAATTCAGTAGACTTACAGCCCGAAAATTACAAAATTAATTTAATTAAGAAATTTTTCTGGCCAAAGAATGTTGAATAAACTGAATGCAATCATGAAGAGCATGGGCCTCAAAATTAATGCAAATCAAATAAAGACTATGGTGTTCGAAGGGAAAAGTGAGAAAGCACTATCCAATGTTGCATTGAATGATCAGAGAATTGAACAAGTTGATAAGTTCGTGTACCTTGGTACACTCAGAAAAATGGTTGGTTGACACATTCATTTTTTATTGGTAAAGAAATAGTTGGTTAGTACATCTGATCAGAATGATAGACCATCTGAGTCCGTTGGATACAGCAAACATTTTTAAATGTAGAGCGTTAGATAGCTACCACGTCATTTTATTGGCTCCTGCATGAGATTCTTGCGCATGATATGCGGGAAAACTCTGATGGACAAAGTGAGTAACGAAATAATTTTCAAAGAATGTGGTGCAGAAGAGACGCTAGTAGACACATGGGAAATAAATCGGTATAAATGGTTCGGGCATGTTGAGAGAATGCCAAATGAATGACTAACGAAACAAGTGTATCAAGGTAAAGTAAATGGCAGCGTGCCCAGAGGCAGACCGCGGAAAGAATGGTTAGAATGTGTGAATGAGACCCTAGTTAAAAGGGACATAAGAAGCCACAGAAACACGAGAGCCTGCATGAAAAAATGCATGGACATAAAAGGAGCTAGAGTAGTATGTCAGGGCTGAAAATATGACGACAAATGGTTAATAAAAAGAGTGTCAGTAGAGTGAATGACGCCTGAAATAAAAGACCTTGGATAGTAATGAACGCAAGTGGGGAACCTCACATGACAACTTTGTGTGGATCTTCACTTGGGGTGATTGCTAGAGAGATTGATCAGCAACCTGGGTCGAAACAGTGCTGCGGAACGAACGTGTTATTTAACTAAATATCACGAGAATTCTAGATCAATCTAAAAATGTTATGTCCCTTCCTCACATTACTCCCTTCCCCACCGAGTAATTCACGCCTACCCCGAAAGGGAAATGGCTTAATAATGTAATACTATTAAAAATAATAATAATACTTAAGTAAAAGAGTAACAACAACGCTTAACTTAAAAATTTAGAGGCTATGCTTCACATGATTTACTCTAGTGTTACTGAACTGATTAGGGAATAAGTCCGAAATCACTGAGTAATCAGTGAAATGTCTAACTACTCCCAAGCGCGAAGTCACATAGGCCCAACATTAGCCCGTAGTCGGCAAAAATTTTGCCGAAGCTCGGCTGCCATTATCGCGCCAATGACGGAATGATAACTATGGCTTGCACTTGGCAGCCAAGGTTTGTCTGTCATTGTCGGCCCAACACTAGGTACCAGTATTGGACCAAACCTATATATAAATAATAATGGCCCTGCTTAGATTGAATACATATATTATACATATATTATATTTCTAACGCTAAGGGGTATCGAACCAACATCTATATATCTAAATCTACCGCTGCAGTTCAGAAAAGTTGAAGAACCAAATTTTAAGCTCTCTTTTTCTAATTATTTATTATTATGCGATGTTGTGTAAATGTAAAATACACGAACTCTTAACGGGAATATCAATACAATAATTTTTAAATAAATAATTTTAATCGATTACAATTTTTCTTCGCGTAATATTTTGTTTTGTCCGTTGTAGCCCACTTTACAACTTTTTGCATTGACACGAAATGTAATTTTTCATAAACATTTACAATTTTTAATGATAGAACTTAACGAATTTCATCGTGAACTTTTACAAAGTGCCGATACTGGGCCAAGCATCGGTGGAGGATCAACAATTATAAATAGCCAATATAGGCTGCCAGCTCTGACTCAACATTGGGCCGATTTAAATAAAACATGGTTTGCCGTGGTAAAAGTGACACTTGGCCCAGTAATGTACCGTCATTGGGCCAGACTTTGGCTGATTCTCGTGAAACATGGTTCCCACACTAAAAGTGAGACTTGGCGCAATAAAGTGCTGATACTGGGCCAAGCATCGGTGGAGGATCGGCAAATATGAATAGCCAATATAGGCTGCCAGCTCTGGCTCAACACTGGGCCGATTAAAATGCCGATATTGGCCTAATAACTTATATAACCTTTGGCTGCCAAAATTTGACCAACACTGGGCCGCGTATTCAGCTCCGGCAATTTGCACTTGGGCTATTTCAATCAGCGAATGTTTCACTGATACATATTTAGAGAGTATGTTTTAAAAATACACATACCGATTTTAATTCTGGTATCATTGCTTTAAACGTGGTCCCTTTTTAAATTTATTACCGAAATTGCCGCGGATATGTATTTCATTTTATTTAATAGACACCAAGCTCAATAATATTACACCTAGCGACATCCATTGACAAAACATAAATTCCATTTAATAGTTTGATTTTTTCAAGTTTTTAAAAGCTTCATTTACCAAATTTTTAGAAAAACTTAAATTAAAAACATATTTATTAAGAATTTGGATATTATGTTTAAATTTTGTCAGATGGGTACATTTTTGTAATTTTTCATCATTAACCATATTAATGAGGTAATGATGTCAATATCCATTTTTATAGTTTCGCGGATAAAAAGTATCGAGGGTTGTTGAAAAAGTTGAAAAAACTTCTAGCCAGACATTTGTTTTTCACTGTTTAGGTAAGATTTCTAAAAGTTTGACGAAATTGCATTCTATTCCGCCAATTTTCAATGAATCGATATGAAATTTTCCAAAAATCTTCCTAGAATAGTTAGGATCAAATACCTCACCAGAAGCTTTTTCAACTTTGAGGTTCCCTTCACACTTTTTATCGGCTAAATTTAAAAAATATGATTTTGGCATTAATTATTATTAAACAATTTTCAGTTTACATTTTTTTAATACCTGGGGTATCACTGAAGTATATTGCGTATGTACAACAAATTTCAAACGGATTCAACCATATTTGGTTAAGTTATGACGATTATAGTTTAAAAAAATAATTGAATTTGGGGAATTTTTCTTTACTTTATCAATTTTGTAGTTAAAAAGTAAAAGTATATCGGTAAAAAACCTCAAAACGATAAAAGCTTTTTTGTTGTAATTCTCTATAAGCCCATATTTAAAAAATTGCATTTCGTTCAATTTAAAATTTGGAAATCACGAGATGTTTGGACAATAATTTTTTGCGTTTTCGAGCGCTCGTCCGCTTACTGCATCTGGAATCTTGGTTGAAAATTCATCTTGTTGGTGGCAAATTAATCTGCTCGGTTGAAAATTCATCGTTTTGTTTTCAAATGCAACTGCATTTGGTTAAAAATTATAATAATAATTTTTGTTTAAATTTTCATCATTTTAGTTGAAATGTAATTCGTTTTTGAAAAAAAAAAAACAATTATCTAGTTAAAAGTCAGGGAATTTCGAAATTGCGACTTTTTAGCAACCATGATTATGTTCTAATTCTCATTTCTTCACGTTGGTTCTGTCCTGTAGATCCTCTCATCACGAAAGTGCGGAGGCAGTCAGTTCCAGAAATGTAGACGGGAAAGCCCCGAGAATTTCAAATTGCCTAATCACTAGACATCCTGGAGCTTACATATAAAATGAAAAAGAAATTATATCTACCTGAAGCATGGTGACGAAATAAACATTATTCGTGGCCAAAACTTCTTCAATGAATTTGATAAGTTCTTCCTTGTATTCCCTCTTGCTCTTCAACCAGGAAGCATGGAAATGAAGTCCCAATGGGGCCCTATTGCTGTTTAAATGACGATTAAAGTTATGTCTGAGCAGTCTTCCAAATTGTTCTCCAGTTTGGACGTTGGAGCAAGAATCAATCATATGACAACCTGGTAGAGACTCATCGAAGGTCGGGTCATCACGTCTGTCTAATTCATTCATGACCATTTCCCACACAGGATGTGATCTGGAGGGGCAGTTTCCGCTGTTTCCGTTACACTTGTGTGGCATGCGGAAGTAGAGAGTATAGGGCCAGATGGGCACACGGCCAAGTGAAGCTGTGATTGAAGCATCATAAACAAAAAGCTGGTCAGCCATCATCTCAAATTGCTTGTTACCTCCAACCCTCAAATAAGGTGCTCTCACTCCTGTAATCAAGTAAAAAAGTCTATTAAAAATGTATTCTATTTTTGTTACCACTCAGAGGCAAACTAATTGCAGACTTCACACTCTTTTGCATATTCCTCTCTTTACCTCTTTTTTAAAGACTGATTTTTTAAAGACTGCTTTGTTAACAATTATTTTGTTGTTGTTGAAGATTTGTAAATTTCGTTGAAAATTCATCTTTTTGGTTGAAACTAATTTGATCCAAATTTTGTTGTTGTTGTTGATAATGAATTTTTTGAACTAAAAATTTAAATATTCGATTTTTGGTTAAAAATTGATATTTTAATCAGAAATTTGTCTTGTCTGGCTGAAGATTAAACATTTGATTACTATTTTTTAACTATTAGGTAGGAAGTTACATTTTTTCTTAAAAATTCAAATTTTTGGGCCGTAAATTCAACTATCTTATAGAGAAATCAACCATTTAATTTTGTCTTTGGGTAGAAAAATAATCTTTTTAGTTGAAAATCCAACTATTTGGTTTAAAATGCATCTTTTTTGGTAACAGCTTCAACTGATCTGTTTAACATTCGTCTGTTTGGATAAAAAAAGTTCATATTTTTTGGTAGAAAAGTCATCTTTCGTGTTTGAAACTGAACTTTTTTGTCGAAAATTGAAGTCTCTTGTGAAGAATTTGTAACTTAACTGCTTTATAAAAAATTTGACTTTTTAACTTAAAGGTTCGTTTTTCTTTAGTACAAAATTCACTTTTTGCTAGAAAATTAATCTTTTTTGGTCTATAATTCCACTCATTTATTGAAAATGCAGTATATGTTGATTGGAGATTTTCGAAATTTAAAATGTTTCATATTAAATTAAATATTTTATCTTCATGAACGTTATTTGAAAGAATTTATCCCCTTATTTTTGTATAAATCACTCTAAATTCTCTGTTTCGAGAACATTTTGGACTGTGAAGTCTGTAATCGATTACTTGAAAATTTGATTCTGGTTTAAGGCTCTTTTACACCTCCCGCCATTCGCTCGTCGACCGACCAACATATCAAAATGTCATTACACACCTCCGAAAAATTCAGTGAAATCTAGTAATATTTTAGTAGCCTTTCAGGGAGTTTCATTTGTTTACTAACCTACAACTGATCCATCAGTAATATTAGCGAATCGTTCAATAATTAGTCTAGCACCAGCCATTTCTGCGAGCCAATCATCGTAGCTTCCAAGACTCCAGTATTGCGGGTCATCTTTGTGGGTAAGAGAAAAGACAGAAATTTCGTGTCCTTTTCTGTGAAGATCTTGAACTGCAGAGTAATTTGTGTACTTATGGGAAACGAAGAAGGTTCCGCGAATTTGACATCCGTTGGGGTTAGCACGAGCTCCATTGAAGATTTCTTCATACAAGTCGATATTGTCTACATTTACTGCTCCATTGAATGTAATTGTGATCATTTGTGGTACCTGAGATACTTCAATATTTCCGGGAATCCTAGTTCCGTCCGCTGAGCAATAACAGTCTGGCAGGACACATTGTGTTGGATCACAGTCTGGTGCTCTGTTTGGATCGCTTTCCACAGCTGGAAAACACACAAATTTTGATTTTTTAAATTTTATTATTATCATCATTATTATTTGAAATTCTGGGCAAAGCCTCGTTTTATTACTCCAAAATTCTCGGACTGGATTGCATTCAAGTGCATGATGGGGGGACCTACAGCTTAATGTGGGATGCGGACCACCAGAACCTTGATAAAGGTACATAGCAAAAATTTCCAGAGGTACCGGTTCAGAGATTGAACCTTGGACCTCTAATGTGAAGACCGGGCGATTAAATAATAATAATAATTATTATTATTGTAACATTGAGCCAAGTCCTTTTCGGGGTAAGCGTGACTCACTCGGTTCTAGCCAGGGATCAGGGAATTCATGTCGGAAAAATTGCAAAAGGAAGTGTATGAGTTGATAAAAGGGGGGATAGATTTTTAGATTATTCTTGAATTCCCGTGTTGTTAGTGTAAATAGCATGTGAGTTCCGCAACACTGCTCCGACCATGATGACTGATCAATCCCTTCTAACAAGTACCACAGGCTAAGAGCTACACAAGGTCAATATGCAAAGCTCTCTACTAAAAATACAATATTAAGATTTGCTGTATTGAATAACCAAAAAAACGCGAATATTTTTTTCATAAGAGACGCTTGTTATCGTGCATGTATGGACATCTCTGCCTATTCTTTACCGATTAGCCTACTTTATTTAATCAGTTCGAACAAAAATTTTGAGATACAGCACAGGTGAAAATGATCTACATGTTTATTTTTTGAGCTGTATGCCAAAATGACTTAATTTTTATAATACTGACTTCGAGTTTTTATCCTCATGACTAAACGAAAGTTTAGAAAATGCTGCGTCTAATAAGATCAGGTTGAAGACAAAATGTCGATTCAATAGAAAAATATTACAAAAACAATACTTGAAATTTCGATGCTTTTGAAAAATTAAAATGATTTGAGAAATAACGAACATTTTTTTAAGTTGAGGGTATGTTTGGAAGGAGAATCTCCATAATATTTTGTTAAATTGTGAAGATATTTTTAGAAGTTTTTCCCTAGATTCTAATCTAGGGTTTCACTTGGTTAAAAAAGTCTCAAAATTTTATATAATGATTTTACTCACGACAAGATTTAAAATAATTCAAAACAATAATATTTTTACGAATACTGCTATAATTGATTAAAATATGATAAGTAATCATATCTTTAAAATATTTATGAGTATTTACACATTTTTGAAATTTTGCGACTTTTTTCACTAAGCTTGATTGTAGAGCAGAATCTAGGGGAAAAATCTAAAATATGTTAATAATTTAGAAAAATTCTATGGGGACATACCTTTAAAATGAGCTGAAAACATTGAAAAACATTAACTATTTTCATTCAACTTGGGCATATTATACGCATATTTTTATTAAATTTCGCGCAATTATGCGAAAAAAATTTCACGTTTTAATATTATGAAAATTATGGCACTTTGGCAAGAGTTTAAAAATAGGTGTGTAAATAATTTCTGCCGGTAGCAAGTCTGATGGATGGCATTCTTCTTTCATTGCTCAGGAATTTTTATGAAGCAAAATGGATTTTTTAGTACTAATTAGTCGTACCTATAGTTTGTACTATTCAACCAATTGATATAAAAACTTCAAGAGAAGTCTTTTGGATTGAATTCTTCATCCATTCTTCATAAATTTTTGATTAGATAATTATTGAAAAATGGATTTTTTAGTAATTGGACCAACCTAAATATCCCACAGACAATGACTATATGACATAATATTTTAACTCACTGTCTACTACTACGGAATTTCCTGAAATAGTAGCCATAGAGATTTCGTGCATATATTAAAAATCTGACACATTTTTACGCAGACTTATAATTATATTTCAAATTATAATATTAATATCAAAATCAATGATGTGTATTATATCTTGTTCAGTGTACTACATAGTTCTATGTTGTTAAATGAGTATTTGATTTAGTAAAAATCTTTATTAAAAAAGAAGTGAAATCGAAAATTTTCTCTCTTCTTCTTACCTTATTATTAAACAATATTCAGTTTACATTTTTTTAATACCTGGGGCATCACTGAAGTGTATTGCGTATGTCCAACAATTTCAAACGGATTCAATCATATTGATTGGACTTTCATGTACAAACCCGCCGAGTAAGTACTTCCTACACGAGTTAGAGTATATTTATCCCGCAGTTAATTCAGCAGAGTTAAAGCCCGAAAATTAAAAAAATTATCTCATTAAGGAATTCTTCTGGCTATATAATTAAAAGAGTAAAATGTAGAGGTTGGTTAGTCTGCAAAAGTCTTTAGTAAGAAAGTTTTAATTTTTCAGTTTGAGTAAGAAAGTTTTCATTCCCCCCCCCCTTTAATACGTTCTCAAATGTTCTGTATTGTTTTCAATTTAATGCATTACAAATTTTTGATTTTTTTTAAGAAGACGTGGAAAACTGATTTCACAAAGATAACCTTTCACTTGGCGGAATTTTTTGTATCGTAGATGCTTTAATGAGCTTTTAATATTTTTAAATAGGTGAGATAAAATATACCTACTGCAAGCATTTTCATCAGATTCGTCTTTGCAGTCGGGCTTTCCATTGCAGAATAACTCCTTGTCTACACATTCTCCATTTCCACAGGACAATTGTCCATCAGGACAGACAGGCTCGTCAGTTTTAAACTTTGGCAAAACCTTACGTGGTTCTGAAAATAAAAGCGTGATTTTACAAAATTTCTTAATTATACATAAAAAACTCTCCTACGCTGTTTCTCATTTCCAAAATAGATACCAATCAGAAATTCAAAAGATGACAATTTAAATATTATTAAATTCAAAATCAGTACATTATGCAGTAAAAAGTAAAACAGTTTAGGAGAGATAATTAAAATTGCGAAGAAAATGTATCTATTTTACATAAACGTTTCAAATTGAATTTAGTTTATCTATTTATAATTGAAGAATTGACCAGTTTCTAATGAACAAGGAGTGAAATTGATACATTTTCGATTTCGCATATTTTTTAATTTGTAATTGACTAGGAAGGGATTTTACAAGCTTTTTACACAAACGTATTGTAACGTTCATTCTGCGTGTATCCAAGGCCCGATTCCATGTAGCAGCCCATGCTATTTTTTTATAAATCTACCATCTGTGTCAATTTCTACTGGTTTCAAAATATTGTCGTCTAATTTTCATTCAGTGTCTGTGACGCCTATCTGGGTACTTTGTTCGCTCGCGACGTTGCACGCGGTTATTGAACGCAAGTGAATCGCATTCCAATATGTGTCAGGTTTCAAGAGTGATAGCTTTTTATTCAAGATTCACCGATAAAAATATATAAAGCAATAAAATACTGCGCATCCAAATCCAAAATTAATTTCAAATATAACATTTTTAATAATTAAAATTGATTAACGTATTACACTCAAAGCTTATTTATCCCAACTTAATGATATGTCTCACTGAATATTTTTATTTCGCTACTGAAATGGAAGACATGAGAATGTCAACTGGATAAGCAAATTTTTTTGGAAAATTTTATTTTTAACGATTTCAAATAATTAAGAATACTATTTATCGATAAATGTTTTCTCCTCCCTGAAACATTGCAAATAATGGCCACTTGCTCCTATTATTTTGAATTAATTTTCCCTTTTGTCATTCTCATATTTCCATAACTTCCTAAATTCCAGTGCGTACATTTAAACGTTTTTTTTTTGAATATCAAAAAATGCATATCGTTTGTATATTTTCGTAATTTTGTAAAAAAATAAGAATTTTTTAAATTTATGAGATGATACACTGGATAAGTACCATCCCTCCCCCCCCCCACTTAGAAACATTGTTCTTAATGTTTTGATATCTGCAGTGTAAAAGTTCCAAGGAAATACATGCTTATATATAATTTAGGCAAAATTTTATATTTGAAAACCTATCATTAAAAAATTGGTTTGTTCACTTTGTAAAATTTAAATTATGGTTCTTATCCAGTTTTCATTCTCATTTCTTCAATTTATATATAAGAACTATAAGAACATCCGTTTTTTCAGAGAGAAAAAACTATGGAAATTTGGATCGAGCTTACATTAGCAAACAGTCTTTTATTGCTTCTTTAACTTTTTCTCTGCACCGCTGGGTAGAAAAAGAAAAAATGAAACGAAGCGAATACAAGTAGCAGAAGGACGAAAAATGCGAATACGGGGAACATACATTTTTTAGATTTGCTGGAGAAAAAGACTGGTTTATATGTAGTCTGCTGCATTCTTGCAACCAGTTGAGATGGAGAATAGACATATGTTTAGAATAGAATAAAGTATTGCAGTTGGGAAAGGATGTGACCAAAACATATACCTTGATTCATATTGTTTTTTGAAGCATTAAGGTGTCATCTAAGTCCAAAAATGAACATTGTTAAAAATGACGTATAAATCCCAGGAAAATATTTTAATTTTTAATTGTAACTAATTTTAGAAGAGAACTTAAGATGAAATTTAAAAAAAAATTTTCAGGTTCAAATTCTTTATTAAACAATATCTATTTCGCGTTTGATGTTTTTGCTTTCTATTTCGATAACAGTTGAAAGTATTAATCAAGCTCAATCCTTCGGGACTAATTTTATTCTTTAAAATATTTACCATAAATCTATTGAGTACTTTTTTATTTACAAAAATGATTAAGGATGTATGTAATTGTTATTTTTGTAAACAATATTTTTCTTAAATAAAACTTTGTTAATAAAAACGTACCAAAACGATTTGTTGAGATCATTTCATGGAATAAAAGGAGCCCTAGCCACCATTGGGATTAATTAAGAATTGAAACTTTTTCCTAAAGAGGAAGCAAAAATATAAAACACTAAATGAATGTTTTTAAATAACCAATTTATACCTGAAATGTTTTTTTCAAAGTTCATCTTTAATTCTCTTTCAAAACTAGTTACAATTAACAATGGGAATATTTGTCTTTATTTTATCATTAATTTTTAACAATGCTCATTTTTGAACTTTAGATAATTTTAGACTATCCTTAAAACTTGATCTTTAATTAAGGTAGTTGTGCCAATAATCAGACCTCTATCAAAAAAATTTTCTATTGATTGTAAGAATCAAAGCAATATTACTGATTATGGCATTAGAAAAAAATTTTTAATGCGAAATTTTTTAAAATTACATAAAAAAATTTGTAACAGTTTTGTTTTCAATTGATTTTTTGCAAACAGATTTGCATAGATCGAGTAAGGACTGTAGTCTTAAGTTTTTGTATAACATTTACATGGAAATCTAAAGTTTTTAGAATCGCTTTCTACTTTTAACTCCTTCGTAAATATTTTGTTACGTTCTTCTTATATCTTTCAATTGTCTCTTGACCTACGTAATTTTCAGAAATTTAAGTTTGGGAAATTCATAATCAAAAATTAAAAAACACAAAGAAATATACATTAAGGAGATTAAGGATAAATGGATCAATTTTAGTTCAAGTTGAACCGGGCTGAAGTAATTTATTCCAAAATAATAATCATAACAACAGAGAGATCCAACACGGTTTGTATAATATTTTTGGGAACATTTCTAAGGCTTTGAAATCATTCTTAGGTAAAATGGTTTTACACACAGTGATGAACTTTAAATAAATGATGGAAATGATGTCGTAAAGAGTAATAAAATTATTGAACATTTTGATTGGAATAAAAAATGAAATTTCGATTTGAATTTTGAGAGTCAGGCTCAACCAGAAGGTTGTGTTTTAATGAAGAGGTTTATGTAAATTTGGAGAAAGCTCAAAAGTAAAATGAAACGTGATATTTGTCTCATCTCCGATTCCATAATCGTTATTAGGTGTATTCAACTGTCAAAGTCCACATGTGCGAGTGATGTCATTTCAATGGCTTGGGAGTTTGAAGATTGTTTTAGACTGAGACGTCTGAGATAGTCTGAGAGGCTCGAGGATGAAGAGTGAGCGAAAGTAGTTTCACATCCCACATCGGAAAGTGTTTCTTTTCTTCTTTTAAAAACGTGACTGGAAGTCCGTAAATGAGTGGAATAATTTGTGAGGTTTTATGATGGAACGAGTATGAGCAAAAGTCAGTGAGCAACGAGGACAAATCGTCCAAGCGAAACTACAGAAGAGAGAAACGAGTTACCTACTATATTCTGAGAGGCCTACCGTTCTGTTGAATTCGAAATCAAATACAAAGAGGTATAAAACCAGAGTGCCTTTTCCAGAAGGCCTTTCTCGCTTTACAATTCAATCTCACTGAAAAATCCAACCAAAGAGAGTCCAGAATTGAAGGGGAAAAAGTGAAAGAAAAAAAAGAAATATTCTCTTAAAAGTCTAGAAGGTGATAAGTTCGGATAGTACCAGAATTTCATCTTTTATAGAGGAAGATCATTCAGTTTTCCCAGATTTTGATTATTACATTCTATAGATGTTAAGATGATAGAATTTCAAAAAATTAAACCCCAGACAACATGTAATTTTAAGTTGATAGAAAAATTGAAGTTTGCTGAATGCTATTCGAATTTAAGATATTTGTTGAATTCAAAGAAATCGCGACTGAATTAAATTAATTATTTATCTGCAGGGCATAAGGCTGAGAGATATATTTGGAATAAATTTCTGCTTGAATATTCTAGATTAAAATAAATTTAACATATTTTTTAAAAGTATCAATTCCAAACTCAATTTATTTTGCAACGCCTTTAAATCTTGAAGGCTTTTTTTAAAGAAAGACCTTACTCTATAAAAAGCCAGAATATAGGCAATCGGACTTACTTGCATGCAAGTTCACAGTTATGGTTTACAGTGTACAAGTCACAAATATAGAAGTTGAGAAAAATAAAAGCGAATTTAAAGCGTTAAATTAAAGCAAGTTCAAGGAAAAGTCAGCCAGTGTAAAATAATGATAATTACGTAAAAACAAAAGTTTTCCTTCACCAAGTTAAGATATTCAACCTTTGAAAATAAGTTTTATTTGATGATTTAAGACATTATTTTTAGAAATGATAGTCCTGTAAAATATTTCGTATAATAAACGAAAAAAAGCTGATAAAGTTGCCGAATGTATGGAACATACAAATTAGAATATTAGAAATCATCGTAATACAACTATTCCCGAAAATAAAAATTTCGTTTGCTTAAAATAGCAAATATGAAAAATATTCAGAGCAACTAATTTCTTTGGTCCATGTTGTGTGCAAATGCAATTTTACTATATACTCAGAAAAAAATTAATGTCTCATTACTCATTTTCGTGAAATTAGAAAAAAGGAGTTTATGTAAAAGTTCTAGTAGACATTTTCGATGTAGTCAGCCATTGTTCTAGATTTTAATCAAAATTGGCAAAAAATGGGCAAACTTATTAATATAATAACATAAATAAAATAAAATAAAATTTCATTAAATCGATTTTGTTTACTGTTATTTAAACATATTTCTTCTGATCAAATGGAAAATTGATTCTATACCATCTTCCATACTAGACTGATCCAATAAGATTTTTTACAAGAAGTAATTCTTTGTCACTTTCCGAAGAAGGGAGTTCGGACTATAAACCGAGAAAAGTTTCAAAGAGTGTGAGATTGTTTTGTAAATTGCATGGTTAGTCTGCAAAAGTCTTTAGTAAGAAATTAGGAAACTCAAGAAAGCCACCGAGGAAAGCGTCGTGCGATATTAATTATTAATCGACGGTTAGTCGTGCGAATTTTGTAAGCCGAAGGACCATCTGGTGGAAAGCAGAGCAGGTTCGATATTCGAAAGAATCGTGAGGCGCCGAGGAGGCGAAGGACGTGCAATTTTTGTCGCAAAGCGTCAACCTCGGCGCGACGAGATTTTCGAGGATGTCTGTGAAGTTAGTCGTCGTTGTGCGTGCTACGGCGCGAGTCTACGACCGGACCAAATTTCCCGATCCTCTTTCTCTTCGCCACATTTTCCGAATCCACAATTCAACCTTTTTAATCCCCATAATTTTAAGTTTTTGAGAGTTTCAAAAGTTTCAATTTTCAATTAAAATTAAAACGTTACAGTGCTTAATAATGGAACCAAATAATCTTAAACTTTCCCCATCCCAGTTTTTTATAACTAATGAAAATTCTCTTTGTGAATCTGATTCATTTCACCGATAAGTGAAATCAAACTTTCATCAGCAAAAACTGCAATCCAATAATTTGTTTTTTATAATACATGTACTTGGAGAAACAGGGCGTACTGTAAATTCGGTAGTGCAGATTGACACTGTCCCACAAAAATGACCCTTCTTTTGTGCCCAGAATTTTTCTAGTTATTTTTGATAAATTTTTGGAAGATCATTCTAAATCCGGTAATAACCATGCCTTATCAAGGAAAGTTATTGAGAGAAACGGGGTTAAAGCGTCAACAAAACGCGCTTTTGGCAATACTTGAGTGTTTGTAAAAAATGAAGGAGAGGTAGCAGAACCTTCTACTTTAGCATAAGTTAAAGCTTGAATCTTTTACTACAACCATCGATAATAAGATTGTGGGAGACTTGAAGGTAGAGTCGTGGAGAACTCCGTTTGCTGCGTTGGCTGAGTTTGTACTCAAGCATAGCACCTTGGATAAATCACTCTAAAGCCTATAATTTTCATCTGATTTGTATCTTTTTTTAAATCGAAAGTTTATGAAATTTCCAAGACACTTCTGAAATTCTGTTCTTATGTAAGATCTTATCAACAATTTTATAAGTGATCTGGGAATTTCATAATCTTTCGATTTAAAAAAGGTTTAAAATCAGATGAAAATTATAGGCACTAGAGTGACTGAAAAAGCAGTTCCCAACAGCTCGACATTCAAGTCTCCTAAAAAGTCATTGTCAGAGGGTGTACTCAAAGTTTCTATCTTTAATTGAATCCTCTCTTTCATCTTTTACAGAAATTCAAGTATGGCCAAAAACGTTTTTTCGACTCTTTTATCTCGTTTCACTGAAAAACTTGATGTGATAGAGCATTTTTATTGCCGGGTTCGAAATCAACGTCCAAAATTATTTCAAAAATGACCACAAACATGTTGGAGACAAAATCCTGTAAGACAGTGCTGTTGGAGGTCATTGTGAGGAAAAAAAAAAAGAATGACAGGACCTAAGACCAAGAGGACCTGGAGAACGAGGGCCGGTTTTTTTGTTCCCCGTGCGTCACTTACTCTCGAGCTTGTCACAGTTGGTGACCTTGCCCTTCCAGTCGCAGGTTTGTTTGTCCAAATCAAACGCCAATCCGCTGGGACACGTGATTTGCTTCAGGCCGGACCTTGTACACCTGAGGGGGGAAAAGGCAGGAACTTGAGTCTCAAAATAATGATAGGCTTCTTACTTTCAAGTGTGTCGCAGTTCTTGACGTTGGTCTTCCAGTCGCAAGTCTGCCTGTCGATATCGAAGGCAAGACCGGTTGGACACTTCACTGTAGCCAGCCTAGTTACTCCGATCTCGGTCGCTTTGTCGCACCTAAAGCGCATATCGTCTTACCTTTACTATCACTTTCTAGTGGAAATTTCACCCTTCATTAGAAATCATCTCGTGAGATGATAACGATTTCACATGTCTTGTCTCTTATCAGAATCATCATAAAAGCTATCTAGACCAGTTCGAGATTTATGACTTTTCTGTTTCTTTTTCTTTTTTTCATATCGATAAGTCATTTTAATCTAGACCTACTCTCTAAATCTTAATCAGTGAAATTTTACTGAATGTCAGTGAAATTGCACTGATTCAAATAGCTAGAAATGGGTTACTGACAATCAGTAAAAGATTACTTATTGATTCAATGAAATAACCACTTTTGAGGACCAAATATTAAAAAAGATGAAAACTTCCGATGCTTTTAAATGACAGAAAACCTCACGTATTACTTTAATTTCAAGATTGGACTGTCATGTACGAACCCCCCGAGTAAGTAATTCGTATACGAGTTAGAGTATATTTATCCCGCAGTTAATTCAGCAGAGTTTCAGTCCGAGAATTAAAAAAATTATCTCATTAAGGATTTCTTCTGGCTACATAATTAAAAGAGTAACAACTAGACTTAACTTAAAAATGTAGAGGTTATGCTTCACATGATTTACTCTGGTGTTACTGAACTGATTAGTGAATAAGTGCGAAAGCACTGATTAATTAGTGAAATGTCTAGCTACTATTTCTATGAGTGCATTTTTCACTGATTCATATTTAGAGAGTAGATACATTAAAATACACGCAACGAGTTCTCAAAATTGTGATGTCTCTGCTCAAAGACATAGTTCTCTTGAAACAAGAACTTTGTCCTTTTAATTATTTTATTTTTCATTAAGCGAATATCTCTTTGACATAGAGTATTGGGGACAATGATCAGTCACTTGAAGACTTTTTCATGTTTAGCAATTTCTAAAAATCGTTATAAGCGTTAAATATATTATCTACGACAACAATGAGTGCCCAGCTAATTATCGATATACGGGTAAAATTTTAAAGTCAAAATAATAATTTTATGTATCTTTTATGTTCAGCATGAGTGGCTTTACTGATCTCTAGCATTTAAAGTTTCAAAGCAATGCACTACACTTAACTACAATAAGAAAGATATGTGTACAACGAAATCTTCTTTTTCACAAAAAAAATAATGTAGGTTCAGCAAAACGTTTTTCACTATTTTCTAGTACTTTTATTTATATTGAAAAAAAACCTATTTAAATAAGTTAGCCAACCATAGGAGAAATGCCAAACACCATGCTGGTTACCCTAAATAATATAATTATTTTTTTGTGTGATCCCCCTTGAAAACGCGCTATTGCATGTCGCCAGGCCGACATGAAACTTTACGCCCGCTACACATATACTGCATCATGCAAGTTAGAATATGGAGAAAAATATATTTATCTTTCAAAAAATTGCATCGCTGGATCCCACAGTCTCCCTTCTGCTAAGTACGCTGCTTCTTCCTTTCACTTATAATTCAAAATTGTCGAGAACACCTAACATCCTTTATCTGCTTCATATGCGAGGGCAACAAGTTCGCACTCGTCAAAATAGCTTTATTTAAGCCTTCGATACACAGTGGACTATTTTACAAGATTAGGTGAAGCTTGTCGCAAGAGGATTGTTTGCTGAAATAGATTCCTTTGGAGACAAATGAGAATCCTATGAACCTTAAGTAATACCTCAAACGATTACTTAAAAATATACAATTTGAAAACTATCTAAATCTACAGTTATATTCTGATTATATAATAAAGAAAATCCGACATTTAATTCGAAACTGGTCGCACTATAGTAAGCCAGTATCGAAGAAATTACGTTTGAAAGCATTTCTGTAAGTGAAATTGGCTACAGGAAACTGGATTGCTGATATTTTTCTAATTAAATATTAACTTGAAAAAACTTTACGAAACTCTCTCTAAAAAGGCAAACCTGAAAGTAGGTCAATCGTGTCACTTAAAAAAAAACTGATAGTAAGATTCTCAATCCCAAATAGTATTAAGCAGAAAAATACTTCTATCATGTACGACGCATCGCTTCCGTTTCTTTACGCGACATCCGGTGTTGGTCGCACAATGCACACTGAGGACATTAAAGATCTAAACAAAATAAATTTTTCCGATCTCGCGAGATGAAAGTCTTTCCTTAATTTACTAACAAGTTTAATTTTGTCTTCTCTGGTTTTTTCTTTGTTATCGCGTCTTTATTATTACTTTACGTAGTTGAAGACCTCGAGCACGTATCTTATTAGAAATTGAGTCATTGAAGAGACTCACCTAATCATAGATCTCTACTTTGTTTAAAAAGTAGATCGCCTTGAGTCTATATGGAACCTTATCCTGGCAGAACTATCACCTTTTTCGCGAGGTCTACATCTTTACCGTTAGTTATTTTCTAGTTTAAAGTACCGTAGGGATATTTAATCATTTTTCGATATCAGGTTTCTCTAACTGCTACAAAAAATAATTCCGAGGATGTGAATTAAAACAAATCGGATTAAGTAAACAAAATGTATAAAGAAAGTAAAATGTGGGCAACAACTTAAAATAATTTATGGGCAATTCCCAGTGAAATGAAAGTTTGTCCTCCAAATAAAAATGCCATGAGTTGTTAACAAAAAAAAAAGAAAATAAATAAATAAAATAAAGCAGCTGCCTTTCTCTTAATTAACTTATTCTGGAAGCGTCTTTCAATCCATTAACTTCACATTTTTTCAGTCCTTGTTAAATCGCCGGTTGAAGGCTCATAAAAGACATAAATATACAGAAAATGAATACCAAAAGGAACTGCATGAGAGAGATTAATTATATCAGTTCATTTAGCCTAGCAATTACTTCATGTAAGCTTGGTTAATAAAAACCAACCACTTCTACTAGATTTATGTATTAATTTCCCAACTATCATGAACGAATCACTGCTTTCAAAGTTTTAAACTCCAGGTGGTGAAATTAGCTCACGTCACTCGTTAAAATAAAAAGAATCAGGATAGTGTAGATTTGTGAAATTCACAAATTTGAGAACTCGAGTTGCGATTTCCAATTTACTAATATGTAACAATCAGTAGTGTACCCTAATAGATGTTTGCTACAGAGCATAATAAAAGTAAAACGTCTAGTTCAGCTTTATCATTCGTTATTTCAAAAGTAGGAAAATGTTCCATAAATTGTTTTTATTGACGTTCTCTCGTTTCCCACCTTCTGTAAAACCTGTTGCCATAAAGTCTCACTTGTACTTTCAGTAAAAGAGGTGGCAATGTATGCTAGCATATTTATATTTGCTTTACCAATCAAAAGAGTTATGCTATTGCATGAGAATGTCATATTGTTATTATATACAAATATTTACAAGTAAGTGTTTAAATAAAATGAAATTAAATTTTTTACTCGAAAGTCTAACATATTTTCTATATTGATTTGCAGCAGAGATATTGAAGCCTTGAGGCGATTCGAAGCACTAAATTATTGTTAAGCTTGAACGATGTTTGAATTTTCATTATCAATTTTTCAGATTTTTTTATTTGCTGCTACTCTTACCTCACAACATCCCGACAATCTCCATCTGTGTGCAGACGGAAGTATTCATCCCCTGGCCTATCATGGCAAAGTTCCTCTGCATTTGGATCTGAATTTTCACCCTCGTCGTCATTTTGGGCTCTCACTGTCACTGAAATTGAAAATTTTTTTATAGAATAAAGAAATCAATGAAAGAGATGAAACATGTATGACAGAAGCAGCGAACCCTAAGAAGTTTGGTCACCCTTTCAAGATTAAAACTACTCCATTTTTAGTCAGCAATACATGTCCAAAATGCTTCCGTTGAACAAGTTATGAAAAGCAGATTCAAGAAAGTCGATCTAAGCTTTAAGGTGCAGCAAAAAAGAGAATGTTCGAAAAATCCTTCGATTTCTCTCTTCCTATCATTCATATATCTAATTGTATATTTCACAGTACATTCTAATTTTGTTTTATGCACAATGTAGAAATTAGCATAAGACTGACATGGAAATTAGAAATGAATAGTGAACACTGATGCAATGAGTGTCTTGATCGAAGAAAGATTTCTTTACCACTCATATTGACTGAAAAGTATTCATGATTAGTAAAATTGATCAAATCTTCATGAGATTTTAATAATTATTGAACATATTATATTCTCTTATTCAGCAGGATAAAGTAATGATAAAATTTGTCGCAGGGAATTTTTTAGAGGGATAAAGTTTTATTCAGACAACTTCGCGTTTTTCAAAACACATATGTTATCATGGAAAAAGAAAAGAAAGTTTAACTGATATTTGGTTAAAGTTTATCCTGTAAACTTAATTTTTGTTGCAGCGAATCTTTCATCGAAAATCGATGTGAAGTTTATCTTCTGTTTTTTCTGTGACCTTTTAGACCTGCGAAAAATGCACACATGGATTTTCGGCGGTAAGATTGAAAGGATTATTTAGCGGAATTGCTGACAAATGTAAGAGGATAGCATTGAAAATAAGAATTGTGCATACGTTTGCAAACGTAAGAGAGGAACGCGGAGGTCGCCGAACTCCCATAGAAGTAGAAAGTCTTGGAAATGTCAGGGCAACGGTGGGAGGCGGGGGAAAGCGACAGTGGTTCTCTAAAGTAGGTTCTCTCGGCCTTTCCATCTCGCTATCCTTGCGGGCGATGCCTATTTTAGTATCACTTCAAATCGTCCTTTGTCCTGTGTCTTTCCATTCATGGAAATCTGTTCAATGTTTTCCGGGATTGGCGCGTGACAGGCTTGTTTTACGTAATAAATAAGAAGGGGTTCGATTCTGGTAAAGAATGTAGAAATCACTTGAAGCATATATTCAATAAAGACCAGTGGTACTTGATTTAGGTGATAAATATTCAATCTTGATCAGATGTGATCAATTATAAGGATCATATTCGATAGAGATAGGTAGGACTCAATTAAGATGAAGATTATTAAATTGAGCAGAAAACGGAACTGAATGAGTAAAGCAAACATTCAAATCATGAATAGATAATGTAGACAAATGGTACTCAGTTTAGATAATGAATATTCAATAGATGCAAAGGGTACTGAGTTGAGTAGAAGAATACTCAATAGATACAAAGAGTAATAGTTGAGATGAAGCATAGTAAATAGAGACAAATGTTTCCAAAAGTTGAGATGAAAGAATTGAACAAATTAGTTTCTGATGAATAGCCTTCATTTTAGTTAAACAGCATCCATCTGAGAAGAAAATTAGTCAATTCAAATATGTCCGTAGGTAGTCAGATTCAATACCAGTATCAATATCAATACCATTATCATGAAAATGGCAAATAAAATATTCTTTGTTCTGTATTGGTCCTTACGCACAGCACTTTAAATATTATTAATTAGGTAAAGGGTAATGATTATTTAAAGTGGAAATAATGATATTCTAATACAAAATATTAATAAGGGAAGATTTCTAAACATTAATGGAATCAGGTTCCAGAACAGAATTTTGGAAGAAGCATTTTTCTCGAATGATCTCGTCTTTTTATCCTTTGGGGACTTCCGTATTTCGAAAGCGGGATCTGTATAAAATTAGTTCTATCATTTTTAAAGCCCATAATAAGGTAATGTATACTTTTTTTATAGCAGTCTTAAAATAGGGTAGAATAGGATAGATAGATAGATGTAATAATATAGATATAATTATAACTGTTCTCATATTTGAAATTTGGTATTGCTCAGGAACTTGTGACTATTAAGAAGAAGGTAACCAAATATAATATAAATGTTGATAAAGGAATTTTGAATCCTGAACCCGAAAACCAAGCATGTAAATTCCCGTTTCATCCGGAGTCAAATTATTATATAAGGTGCTTTATAATAATTATTAAAAGGATTTCCACAAACCGATTGAGAAATAAATAATTATAGAAAGAAATCTTGAATTCTCTACCTAAATACTTGAAGTTCAATTAAAAAATTGTAGATTTTGTATTCTAATTTGAGAAAAATGGACAATGCGGGTTATTACTATTAAAATAAATAATTTTCAAAATGTCAAGAGAAACTTGTTACCATCTGAGGTCAAGTGGATAACAAAGGATCTTGCGGATAGTTGGGTGTTTGATGATTGTTGAGTGAAGTGGTAGCGTAACCAGTAGGGGTCACAGGTCGAAGGAGAGTGGCGAGAGGACTCAACTTTCAAACGGTTCACGATTAGTTAGGTGTTATATTATGTCTTGTACTCACCGGCAAGTAGACAGAGGAATCCTATGAAAAATATCAACTTTGGCGACATGATCGTCGTCGGCGGGACAGATTGCGTCTGGACAAGCCGCGCCCTCTCGCCCCTCTATATGTGCACCACCACTCCTTCTCGATTCTCTGGATACTTTCACCTTCCGGATGGTGCTGCCACCTATCTCGAGTAACATCTGAAGAAGCATGGTGTTCTCCAAAGCCTGGTGACCACTGCTGACCATGAAAAAGGCTTTGGAAAGAACCACCAAGCTCCAGGGAAACTAGAAAGCCTGGCTCGTCTCTTTGGAGATGCCGAGTGCCAGTTTTGTTCCAGTTTTTCTTCGAGGTTCATTTTTTTGTATATGACTGAATTGTTGTAACTTTCTTTGCGTTACATATTACAGGAGTTATTTCTGCTTATTTTTAAAAAGGATGATTTATTTGTGTCAGTAGTGTTCAGGTTTACGAAAGATTGTAGTGGTTTGGGAAAGATATTATTGTATGAGGAAATATGATGCTGGAAGTAGATAAGTAGTTTCAGATTTTATGAAGATATTTTGCGAAAATTAAGATGCTCATGATAATGGTGGCGATAATGATTATGATAATGATCATGAAGTTGGTATTTATAGGTGGGATTGAGAAAAGGGGTTGGAGTTACTCAGGAGAAATTTAAATCCATTTATATTTTTCCTCAGAGGGATAATGAATCAGAACAACAATATCATTTTGTATCATGTCGCAATTATCAATATTATTCCTTATTCCTCATATCTTTAATTTTTAAACATTTGATACATCATTGTAACTTTTAATTTTATATTATCGCTGCGTAAATTTTGCACACATAGTAAATTCTTGGTCTTATTGTTTTTATTTAGCACTTTCTATTTTTAAATAAAAGAACGCCATATCTTTGAAAATTATGAAAATTTTAAAAGTATTTGTTCATAATCACTTAAATAAGTATGATACGCAAATACTGTATTCATGGTGTATTCTGAAGATTAGTTTAAATTATACAAAATTCGAAATAAATACAAACTTTGCACGTTTGTGGGTGAGAACGTTAGTAACAGCTAATTAGTAAACTAATAGGCTAAATAAAGCATTGAAAACAAATTAAATTCATGATTAAATTATTTGCTAATAATTAGTATTTTAAATATTTGATAAATCTTAAATAATTCTCTAATAATTATCTAATATGAATAAAAAATTATGAAATGATCAAAAATGTACTGCCACAATAGTGCTTCATTAAAACGCAATTTTCTTGGTTTTCGTGTAAACTCTCAATTGAATCAATATTTGCACAACAATCAATAGGTTTGCATCAGGTCCTAAAATTAACACAAAACTTCTCTTGGATCTCGGACTAAAATAAATGAATAAATATTCCATTTCCCTCGCGGATTGATGTTACTTTTTAAAACTAAAATAGGTGTTTTCTTTTAAATTAAAAGCTAACCATTCTTCTGCTCAAATTTGAAAGTCCAGTTAAAATTACTTTATAGTGTCAGTCGAGAGAAGGCCTTATACTTTTAAACAGGTTTAAAATTAATTTTATTCTGCAGATGTGAGTTCTCTTGAAAAGCATTATATTTCAAATAACGGCAAAAGAAAGACATGTATGTGTAAAAAAGAATCTTTGTACTTTCGTAACAATAGAGTAAAGGAAAAATATTATTCTGAATCATAACTATGAAGGTTCGATATTTTTCTAAATTATTGTTATATGCCAATTTAACGTTGCTGCATCGCTTTTTAAAACAGGCAATTAAAAAATATTGTTTTGTGGCAATTTTATAACACCCTTAAATGATTTTTTTCTAGAGAGATTTAATACGGGAATATTATTCAGGGGAAACTATTTTCTTTAATCTTATTAAAGTGTGAAGAATAAAAAGGAATTTCAAAGACGATTCACATAATTAATGAAAAGGAAAAATTCGTCTGTTTATAAATACACATGTTTCTTTACAAAGGAATCTAAAAGCGATGTGTATACAACAAACAAACAAAAATGATTTTATCTCCAAATTTTCCATAACTTCTAAGTTGTTTAATTTATTTTAATAATATGGTTTAGAATTTATTAAATGTATTTTAAATAGGTTAAGTATGGTTGAATGTGCTTTACGTACAACCAAAAATTACATTATTGCGAATCAGTGTGACATACAATTGGTGATTTCCCATGCCCACTTTGTTTTTAATTGAACTATTCTCAAAAACGAAAGTTTGGCACTGAACTTTTTTTTTGTGAATTTGTGACAAAACTTAAATTTTAAGTGACTTCATCAAATAAGTACCCTGTTTAATACTACGAAATGAACCGAAAGGTGAAACAGGCTTCGTCATGTGAAACGCGTGTTCTTCATGATAAATTCTTGCGTAAGAAATCGAACATCGACTTGCTGGTGTATCGTACAGAGATAATTCGGTTGAATCAAAGAAAAAAAGAAAGAAAATAACTTACTGGGACGAAAGCGAGAGTCTCAACCCACAAAAAGAAAATATCGGCTAAGATTACATAAAAATAAGTGAAACTGACGCTATTGAAAACGTGAATACGAATAGGAATACATACAAATCACAAACATAAATATAATAAAGTTTGTATTTGTAGATACTTTATAAATGTTATAATTGCTAAATGCATATCTAATAATTTTTACATAAAAAATAACGTTAAGGTGGTAGGACAAATGTTAGAACTTGACACCCCTAAAATATTTCCTTATAATATGAATATGAATATATATATATATGAATATGAATATGATTCTTAATCTGATCTATTTAAGATTATCCTTCAAAGAAATTTAGATTATCTATTTTTAGTTACACTTTTACTAAAATTATCCTCATATTTGTTTCTAAGAATTCTACCTACCACAATTTATCAAGCCTTGTATGAAAGTGAATTTTGATATAAATTTTGATCTTCTTTCATGAAAAATATTCTGAACTTGTACGTTTTTCGATGAAATTGTTAAGATTTCTCGTACAATCACCAAAGTTGAGAAGAACTATCTACTAATATAAGTTATAATATTGAATGGAGGTTTGTAAGATTTTAGGCTGCCTTTACTCTGGAACTAATCATAAAAATATGTTCTATGTATTTATGCATTTATGCACCTCTAGATTAACGAAGTGTCTAGAGACGGCGAAAATTTTACCACTACAGTCTACACTAACCGAATTTTTGTGAACCTGTTTTTAGTCACAGCGCATGTGTCTCTTTAAGGCAAAAAATAAACAATATAATGTTAGATTGATTTATTGTGATAGAGCATATGACTTTCCGAAGATATATTTTATTATACTGTGAAATAAATGTTCATTGAACGCAAAAAACTTTAACGCCAAACCATACTGAACTTTGTGAACCTTTTTTAAAAAAAGGCGAGTCATGTAGTGATGCATATCGATTATTTTTGTAGAGAATCGAGATTTGCTTGAAATATGATTAGATGGAAATAAAATATAATGGAGATCAAGAATTGGTAATAAAAAAATTCTTTCGACACGACACGATCATTTCGACTGCGAGATTGTTCCTCTCGATGTGATCACCCGTGCAGAAATTTCGAGAGGGCTATAGTAGGACCCGGACTAGTTTCCCCTAACTCTAATTGGCCACTAGTGGGGAAAAATAGCTGGATCCATATCCGGAGCGTAACGCTGAGGCCATTGGGAGCCCTATTAGATTTTCTAGTCGGGTCAGTCCGCCTGCAACCCAATTAAAGAGAAGGGCCCCTGCCGGACTCCTACAGGGTACTGGCCCGCTACTGGCAGTCAATACTTTTTATCCATACATCATCATAGGGCTGTATATCATCCGAATATCATGTATAATTTCAAAAATTGAAATTTCAGTTTAAAAAAATTTCAGTTAACCATAAAAGGTATTGAAAAAATAAATATTCATTGTTTTCGTCTGTTCTGTTTAGACTGACTACATATATTACATTTTTAAATATTATATTACAGATAAAATTTCTAACGCTACGGGGTATCGAACACCTACAACTATACCTAAATCCATTGCCTATCATTTTAAACTCTCTATTTCTGAATAAATATTTATTATGATACGTCGTTGTGCAGTTGGAAAATATACAAACTGTTAAGAGGAATATCAATAAAATTATTTTTAAATAAATAAATTTAATCGATCGAAATTTTTCTTTCTGCAATGTTTCGTTTCCCCATTGTAGACTACTTAACAACTTTTTACAAGAACAGAAAATGTATTTTTAATAACAAAATTTTTGAAACACACGTGTAAGGTTTTTTTATGTTTCAGACTATTTTACAAAGTTTAAAATTGATGTGAAATATAATTTTTTCTGAAAATTCACAATTTTTACTAAAGATGAAATTTAGAATTTTTTTCTTTAAAAAAAATTTAAAAAATTCTTTTCGCGACAGTTGTGTTTAAAGTTTTTA
>NC_046658.1:55106317-55109575 GCF_010883055.1 Belonocnema kinseyi | reverse complement strand
TACAACACACACACATATAATTACAAATTTGTCATAAGGGCAACCGCAGGATTTAGCCGGGAGCGGGTGCTAATCTGAAAAATAGCACCCGCTCCCAGCGAAATTGCGGTAAAATTTCAGCTACAACCACGTCTCACGACCGTGAGATGGGTGGTTATGGTCTGTAACGGAATCAATATGACGATCCGGAAAAAGTTTTATGCATCCTAAGAGCACGTAGCGACCCAAGGTCTACCGCCTTCTGCATTTTTCCCGCAAGTGTTTTAGCATATTTTTGACACGCAGGGATTCTTTTCAGGCTACTAACGAGTGAAAGCTTAGCACCTCCAAGAGAGCCGATGATAAGGACGATTAGTTCAACAGAATATTCCGGGTACATTCGTTTCAAGTCCCTTATAAGATCTCTATAACTCTCTTTCTTTTCATTCTCCTTGGCTATGATGTTTTTGTCAGCTAGTGCCAAAAATTCGATAACGACCATGGTTCGCTTTTCGAAGTCAAGAAGAACCATGTCAGGCCTCGAGTGTGCAACAGAAATAATTGTCGAAAATATAAAGTTCCAGTATATGCGGCACTTCCCATTCTCGAAAATTGACTCGATTTTCCTAGGAGCATTTAGAGGGGCGGTATTAAGGTTAATGTCGTAAGAGTGACAGGGATGGTAATAAAGCACTCTTAGTGCCGCATTTTGCCTTTGGATATAGGTCGTTCCCGCATGAGTTGGACAACTAGATAGTATGTGAGCTAAATGCTTGGGGTGTGCATGGCACGCCCTGCAGCTATCGTCGGGAATGTCTTGGCTCAAATGTGGCGACGATATGTTAAGGTGGAAATGACACCGTTTTGGTATGCCAAAATGAAACCCTTCGTACCAGACTTCAATCCGGGTGATTTAAGGAAAGCAAAAGTTAGCTCACACGACACTGACTGATCCTCCACATTTCTGTGGAAGATACCGTGCATCCTCTTATCGAGGAGCTGTTTACGAAAGTTTTTCTCTTGTGCTTTCTTAATCCGGGCATTCAGGAGTGAGTACTCGAGATAGATAAGATTTGATGCATTTTGCTTACCCCTAATACTGAAGTTAAGTCCGAGTGTTTCAGCAGCCTCCTCCGCTGCTTTGTATAGAAACGCTCCTTTGCCCACTTCTTCGTGCTTCCTGACCATTTTAAGAAGAGGGTCTCTTTCATTTGCGACTCTATGCGCTGTACCCAGAATAATCCTGTTGTGAAGACATTTAAGACTCAATATTCCGCGACCACCTTGACAGCGTGCGATGTACATTCGCGGAACAGAAGACTTAAGATGAATGCTTTTGGTCATGTGCATAACCTTTCTTGTCCCGGTATCAAGGGATCTGAGTTTGTTCTTCGTCCATGTAACCACTCCAAATGAATAGAGTACTACGGGACGGCAAGCATGTTCGTTGCTGATACTTTGTTCCTCGCCGACAGTTCGGAAGACCAAATTTGCCGGATGAGATGTTTGTATCTGCTTCGGAGAGTATCCTTTATAGATGTCACATCCTGAATGCGGCTTTGTGGCACGCCCAGGTATGCATAAGTGTCTCCAGAGCAAATGTGTCGTATAGCGCTTCTATCGACGAGCTCAGGGTCTTCAGGGATGTCATTAAGTTTTCCTCGCTTCAAATAAACCTTGGCGCATTTGTCTAATCCAAATTCCATTCCAATTTCCGTAGTATATCGTTCGACAATCTCTAGAGATAGATGTAGTTGCTCTTTGTTTTTAGCATAGATCTTAAGATCGTCCATGTACAATCTGGTCCCGGAGCGGAATAGTTCTTCATTCCTCTTAATACTTTTTTCACCTCCTCGGTAGTGATGGGTGGGCATTCTGCATCAGGTGTTATGAAGGCATCACACAGCTCCTTGAAGCTATTTATACTTTCTGAGTCTTCGTCCAGTCTATGCTGCACTTCGTAGACTTCTCTCCAAAATACTTCAACCTCCTTTCGTTTGGGCGGGTGGTCGACAATAACAGGAGAGTCTTTGAAGAGTAGAGATGGGTCAGAGAGATACTGTTGATTTTCGCTGACCCACCTCTCCCTCCGCTCTAGACTATTCTTAGCGTCAGATAGTGTCCGTATTCTCTCAACAATATGCTGCCTGATGGTCAGCAGATTTGACTTGTTAAGTGTGTGATAACGGGTCCGGAGTTCGCGGTTGAACTTTCGAACCTTGGCGGTAAAATTTCTGTCAGATGTGATGTAGTCAATCGCACACTGAATGCGGGACGCGCACTGACTTGCCCAGATAATTTTTTATGGCAATTTGATGCATTCGTCTTTTGGTCTTATAATTAACCGTTGGTTTTGTTTGCGGTTCGCATCGGCCAAAGCTCTCGCTGTATTATACAAACAATAATTGATAGCCCAGAGGTCGGATTCTTCGGAAAAATGTCCACGAAGCTCATCATCCAGTTCAGCCAGATCTTTAGGCTTGAGAGAAACCTTGGTGTTGATGTTTCTTCGGGTCATAAAGCATCGTTCTTCCTCTATCGGGTGCCTGCCCGCGGTTGGTCTTAGTGGCACCTCTCTTTCTCTATTGCCGGCTTGTTCTAGCTGTGGTAGAGTAGGCTTTCCGCTTACATAGCCCCTTTTTTGGAGAAGTTCGGGATGGTTTCGCAGGCGTTGATGCGAAAAGTGCGATAGCTTCGGTTGTTTCTCGCATCACAGAGCATGCAGCCGTGCCATGTAACTCCGTTCAGGGGCAGCAAGCGCGTTGTAGCACTCTAGCAAGTCGTGATTCCGTCGCTCCGTCCACTTAAAGGTCCCGAGATTCCGCTGATCCATCGCATTGAATCCATCTTCATTGGCTCCCCCAGCTCCAAAGTGGTCGGCATTGTTGGCCGACCCATTGTCGGGAGCCCTGCGCGTTCTGTTGTTTTGAACCGCACTTAATACAACTATGTTTGGTGCTGCCATTGTTGTTTCCACGAGCAGCTAGGGAAAGGGGTTCGTCCATCCTTGTAGAGTCCCGCATGCATGGATAAGGCTGCGTACTCTGAGAGGTCGCTCGGTATCCCAGAGTCACCATTCTAGATACCTCACCCAGGTGCCATTCAGCTTTCGGCACGGTTTACACACCTCCGCTTAGGGATTAGTTTTTTCGGGACCACCCGAGGACAGTTGTCCGTGACTGCCTATTTATTTTTGTAACCATATTCAGCAGAAACCCTTGGTACAGGGACCCTCTATCCGCAACCCGAGGAAGCGTTCGGTGGCTTTGTCATAGGCCC
>NC_046658.1:55089415-55106217 GCF_010883055.1 Belonocnema kinseyi | reverse complement strand
CTCGAAATGTAACCAATTAAAAAGTCTATAAATTCAGTTTGGAAAGTTACTTTTATTTAATTCAAAGTACAAGATGTGTGGAAATAATACAAAATTCAGAATCAATTCACGTTTTTCGATATGACCATCTTTTGCCTTGACTATGGCCTTGAGATGTTCCAAAAATGAATCGCAAGCTGCCCGAATGTGACTTGCAGGTATTTTGGCCAACTCGCGGACAATGGATTTCTTTAGCGTCGCGAGACATGTGTATCTTTTAGTTCGGATCTTGCTCTCCAAAATGGCCCAAAGAGAATAATCCATTGGATTCGAGTCTGGCGAATTCGAGAGCCATTGTGTGACCGTTATGAAGTTCGGAACGTTGTTTTTTCGCCATTCTTGGTTCACTCGAGCTTTGTGAGACGGTGTAGAGTCCTGTTGAAACATCCATGGTCTACCACAGAAATCTTTGTCCGCCCACGGCTTCAAAACAATCTCCAGGATACTTTCCCGATAATATTTGGCATTTACCTTGACGCCAGGCTCGATGAAAAAGATTGGAGAGCGCACACCTGCGGTTACAGCGGCCCAAACCATTATCTATTGCGGGTGCTGCCTCCTGGTGGCCAATTGATGAATCAAATTCTCGTATAAACGGTCGGTCAAGTAAACCCTATCGTTTTGAGAGTTTACAAATTGCTCAATTGGAAAAATGTTCTCGTCAGAAAACACAATGTTCTGAAATTGACCATTTCGGCCAAGCGAAGCAACTCCTTCGCTCTCTTAGGTCTAACTTGTTGCTGCTTCGGTGAGAGACCATGCGCCTTTTGTATCTAGTAAAGCCTGACCTTGAGATCATTTTTCAGTATGCTGTGGATGCTACGTTTGGATATTTTCAGTTCTTTGGGCATTTGATTGGCACTTCGCCGGGGATTTCGCTCAAGTCGCTTCTTCACTTTTTGAACCATCTCACGTGATGTTGCAGTCTTTTAATGGCCACTTCCATTACGTATTGCGATGCTACCAGTATTATTGTAACGAGTCAAAAAATTTTTACGATAAACAAAAACTTTATTCACTTTAAGGTGATTGAGCTCACGAACAATCGCTGATTGTAATTTTCCAGCTAAATATAAAGCAATCACACTATTAAGTTTGAAATCCATCACTGATTTTTTTTCTCGTTCACTTTTAGCAAAATGCTTTTGTGCGCTTCTAAACAATACTCCGAACTTTCATTTAGTAAACTTTTAAACAGCTCATGCTCGTGCGTCAGCTGCGCGAGCGGTCTGAAGTTGGTTACACTTCGAGTGCTAGACTCTGTATATATATACACTTATAATCTTATTCGGGTTACTGTTTCAAAAATTTTCATATGTTTGAGGCGTTAAAAGGTATTTAACATTTAGAGCCTTTTCTTGGATGCCAAGTCATAGACTTTAAGCCAACTCTCTTAAAATGAACAAGTGAAATCTGACTTTGGGAAGGTATATTTTATTATACTGCGAAAGAAATTTTCATTTTGAACAACATATTTGAATATCAAAGCTTGCTGAACTTTATGAAGCTTTTAAGAAAAATATAAGGCTTTTAGAGACCTCTCATTTGGATAAAAGTATTCTTGAGATATTCAACTAACAGTCCCTAAAGTTTTAGTCAGATATTAATGGGCACAAAAACAAAGATGGGTTTCGACAGCCTCCAGCACGGAGGGCGCCTCTCGTTTTTTTTTAAATTCTCGCCAGAGAAGATATGAGATTTGTGTAAAATTTGACCCCCCCCCCCCATTTTTTGTCAAATGTCCACGTTTCGAAAACCCCTGAATCCGAAAAACAGGTTTTTACGAATTTGCCTGCCTGTATATCGGTCTATCTGACTTTCCTTATATATGTCTGTCTGCATGTCTATTTGTTTCTACAAGAATTTAAAAAAAATTAATTTATTAGATTGACCTTTGGTATACTCTTTTAGTGTCCTGAATTAAAGTTCAAGTTCGTTAGCCAGCCATTTTGAATAAAAAATCAAAAAGTGGGCACATTTGGAATATTTTCGAAACCACTTTTATCAAAATTTCAAAATTTTCTTTACAGATGTTTATAGTATTCAAAAATTCGAACAAATTTTTCTGATGACATTTTCATAAAACCAAAAATTACCAGAGTTATATCATTTACAAATCCAAAAAACGGACAGAAATGACCATTTCAAGCCAAAGAACGCACGATATGAAAAAAAGTCAAGAAAAGAAAATGAAAAATAAAAAAATTAGATTTTTCGGTCAAACAATGCAAAATACGGTAAAAGATGTACAGACAAAAATTGTGCATTTGGGAAAGATCTAAAATTTTCTTTAAATCACTCTCCGGTAGGATGCGTTGTTTTCGCTTTGATCGTGAAAAACCTGATTAAAGGCCAAAGAGAAAGCTGCCCGCTGCGTGGGCACATTCTCGTTACAACTTTTGTCTTTGAATAACTTTTGAAAAAATTAATCTATTAAACTATCCTTTGGTACACTCTTTAAGTGTCCTAAACTAAATGTCAAATTCGTTAGCCAACTACTTTGTATAAAAATTCAAAAAGTAAGCGCATTTTGAATATTTTTGAGACCACTTTTTTAAGATCAATAATTCTTTGTACGGATATTCGTATTATTAAAAAAGTCCAAAAATGTATCCTAATGACTTTTTCCATGAAATCAAAAATTACCTGAGTTATAGCATTTACAAAATTCTAATAACACACGAAAATAAATGTTATCTTTATAATTTAAGTGTTTTAAATTCAAAAATGGTATATACGGATATTTGTAGTACTCAGATAGATAGGCAAACAATTTATCCCAATGACTTTTTTCGACAAAAAAAATTATCAGAGTTATGGAATTTATTAAATTAAAAAAATCAATCGAAAATCCAAATTTTAGACTAAATGACGCAAGATATGAGAAAAAGTCAAGAGAAGCCAAATGTTGATTTTTGAAAGCCCTACAAGACTATCGTAACATCTTTTGAGATTTTCTTGAAAAATCAATAATTCAAATTTTGACAGTACGAAAAATAATAAAAAATTCTATTTTGTGGCCAAACTACGCAAGATAAAAATTTTGTTTTATATAACTCTTTTTGTTTTTGAAAATTGATTAATGATTTTTTGTCTTTCTCTTGCTTATGAATTTAACAAAGTACCATACATGTATTCGCTCTGTGCCTTACACAAATTACTAAAGAAACTACAAATGTATTCCTTATACATATATTGATATAATATAACAAAAGTGCCAAAACGCTTCGCTTAATAGTACTGATAGCTTGCATATTCACGAATTATATTTACCCATTGAATGTAGCTATACGTGTTATACGCACAAAGCGAATAAGGACAATATATAAGATATTACATACATTCCTACAAGTTGTAGAAATGATAAACCCCCATTGGTCAAAGGTCAATGTAATTTATCGTTGAATTTATGGCCAAAGAAAAGAACATAAGAAGTGGTTATCTTCAAGTTTTGTGAAGATCTAATGGCATTTTGAATACGAGTCCTTGGCAAGATGCACGCGGAATGCCAATGGGGGCATACGTTCACCCGACTATATCGTGCCCAGAAACCAGTTTTCGTATTTAAGCCTATATGTACGACAACCCTGTGCGACCTATCGTGATCACAAAAATATCGAATGACAGCAACCTTAGCTCCCCGATGCTGGGAATTGTTGATCTGATCCGGTTCAATGATTTCGAGAATGATCAAACCCTTCAAATAAGTATGATACCATCGCTTCTGACATTCTCAGCATTTAGAATAATAGTCATATGCTAGCCAAAAATTCACGCCGTTTAACATTTATAGAATTTAACTACATTTTTATAATTATAACGCAATTCCAATTACAATCAAAGTATTAACAATTTTCAATACATATGTATTTTAATTTTATTACTGCAAACTCCCAAATAAACCATCAGATATTTTAGTTTGAAAAAAAATAATGAATGTTGTTAAAATAATACAAAGTAAGAAAAAAATGCCCCCAAAGCCTCAGAGATAATTGAACTATTCGAAAAAATATTTGAAAAAGAACGTAGACAATCAGAGAAAAATCAGGAAGCCCGTTGGGTCTGAAACACCCAGCTTGCACTTTAAAGTTGAATATACTGAACCTAAAAAAGCTTTCACATCTGGTTTTTTTTATCTACTTTCATTTCTTTTATACCCAAGGATCATTGGACCAAAGAAAAAAAATACCAGCAATGGGAATTTTTCAATAAACTTAGGGCTATACATTTTGATTCCCTTTGGACACCTGTAACATATTATAATTATTCGAAACTAGTGCATACAGTCAGCTTGCATCAGTTTTTTTTTCAAAATTTTATCTTTTTAAATTATTTTATGCCTAAAGTGGCTTGAATAAGAATTTAATTGTGTATAAATTACCATCGAACTAAAACAATGAAGGTTCCATCTCTTACAGTTCGGTGGACACCTTCATAAATTGAGAAAAAGAGATATTTCGGGTTCCAATCATGTAAGAAAAGAGCTACGAATTTTGCCGACGTTTCGTGAACATTTCAGTTCACTTCTTCAGGGCTGACCTTGTAGAGGATAGAGAGGGGCTTAATTAGTCACTGTATAAGAAAGGAGATAGGTGCAGACAGGAAAATTACAGAAGGGTTACGCTAATGAATACGGCGTACAAAGTATACGCGATGTTGTTGCCCGAGATGCTGTGAAAGGATGTCGAGAGGAAAGAAACATTAACGGAGGTGCAGGCGGGCTTTAGGACGGGTAGGAGCACTATCGACAACATCTACGTTCTGTAGCACGTGGTGGATAGATAATTAGCGAATAATTAGCGAACGAGTGTACGCGTTTTTTGTAGATCTTCCAGGCGCGTGTCCTTAGGTGGATAGGAGATGTTGTGGGAGTCGATGGAGGAGAGGGGAGTGGAGGGAAGCCTGATCGAGAGGGTAAGAGAGGTATACGAAGAGAGGAAGGCAGGGAATTTCGGAGAGTCTCAGCATGGTTAAGAGGTTGAGTGAAGGGTGTCCGCCTAACCCAAGGAAAGGAGGCAGAAGGGATAAAGGAACTCAGTGGAAGTGGTCGTGTAAGAGAATGTAAGATATTGCAAATAATAGAAAAGTATTAGGTATTAGCCGCGGAGGTAGAGCTTGGCAATGTGAGGCAAAGCGAGAAAGTATGGATATGTTTGTGAGGCGAGGCGAAGCGAGGAAGGCAAGGGTATAGGAGCGAGCGGTCGTTTTGTAGGCTAGAAGACCGAAAAAATTAAGGTCTAGCTATCTCTATACCTACCTTGAAATTTGAATATTCCGTACATGCTGGAGGGGCTGTGCAATGTGTAATTCTCCTGACTACTACCTCGAATCGAGCATGGAAATTTCTCTGGGATTCAGTAGTAGTCTCTAGCGATATCTTAGCAGTCTCTTAGTAATAGCGAGTAGTCAAGAGGTAGTATGGGGAGTATTCGCGAAACGCAGTATGAAACCGAGCAGTATATTCCATTCCATATAGACTGTGTAGGTGATGTAATTGTGCAGAGATCATAACTTGTGAAATATATTAGCTTTGGTAAAATCACGAAAACACACATATCAAGTCTTAACTCTAATCAAGAATGATTTCGGTAGCTTCATTCGATCTTTTGGATTTTTTGAACATTAATTAATGTAAAAAGGAAGCGCATAGGAAGACAAAATAAGTGAAAAAGTGAATTAAAAATTTAAAAACATACATTTAGAACGTTAAGACACAGTTCCGTTGAAATTACTTCAAGAAAATTAAAATTCCCAGTTTAAAAAAAAAGGAAGCTAGATATGAAAAAATTTACGAAAGCAAAATTGTTCCTTGGACAAATTGCTACGAAAAAATCTCCATAATTTTCAATATTACTTCGATTTCTTGAAAACTTGATTTCTTAAGTGTCAAAATTTTTTCAAGTGGGCAACTTTTTTTATGGGTTGTGATTCATTGTGATTCATTTGTTGAGTCTTTATTGTTATTTAACTTTTTTAGCATTGCTCTAGTAATTAATATTTTTTCTCTCGATCGTTACAAACAATCGCCATAATTTTTGGCATGTTTCGTTAAATCTGTTCATTCCATAAAATAAAAATCATTTCACCATTGTTGCATAAATATTGATGAAATGAGCAACAATTTTTATAAACAAATAGAATTCGTTCTAACTACTCAATCGATTTCAATCCTTTAGTTGACTAATTACGATAGCTCGTTTGATTACGAAGATTTTGGTAACAACAAATTAGGGAACTCGCATATCATCAAAAGTTGTGCGTGTTTTCGTGTTGATGTTCCGCGCTCCATGTTGCGGGACGTACGATATTCACGACGATGAAGTTAGCCACAGGTAGGGATTTCAAAGCTGTGTAATTAATTAAAAAAACTAAGAGTCATATCAAAAAAGTAAAAACACCTCTGGGTTCGTCTCGGAAATATCTCGATGAACATTTTTTTTGTTTAAACAATTTCTTAAACAATTACGCTATTTGTTATAAGTCTACAATTGATATCAACAGGAATGCAATGGTGCACTTGGTTTTCTGATTCGATGCATACTTTGTTTATAACAATTGCAGAAAGATAACAAATGGCGTATTTGTTTAAAAAATTGTTAAAAAAAAACAAAAAATGCACACCGAGATATTTCCGAGACAAATCCAGAGGTGTTTTTACTTTTTTGACATGACTCTTAGTTTTTTACTTTGAAATCCATATCTACAGGCACGGAGCAACAGTACGCTGAACAACAAATGCTCTAATTGTTTAAAAAATAGGATTACAACAGAAACAAAAAAATGCACATCTAGATATTTCGGAGACAAATCCAGAGGAGTTTTTACTTTTTTGCTATGACTCTTAGTTTTTTTTAATTGATTACAAACTTTGAAATCCATATCTGTGTCAAACTTCAACGTTGTGAATATCGTACGTCGCGAGCATGGAGTGCCTATTTATATTGCAGTCGAAAAGAGACGAATGACAGTCGCCCCTGGCGAGAGGCGGTTTTTCGGTCATGGTGGGATTTCCCAAAGTCTAAAGTATCCCTAAGTACCCGTGCAGAAATTCCAATTTGGATCTGATCGGGGCTAGATCGGGCAGAATTTGGCCCAAATCAGGCTATCTAGATGGGGCCAGGCTCGAAATTAAACGCGATTCCCGATCGGGGCCCAAGCGCTGCGCCCAGAGATAACCATGTCTGGCACCGATCGGGCCCATATGAATTTATTTTTCTTATTCTAAATTAAAAGGGATTCTTAAATAAAATAATATTAAAATCGAATATATCACTTCCTTAACTGAAATTAGAGAATATAAATATCAGGTTATCTAAAAGATCGCGATATGAACAATTGGAGTATGTCAGAAACTTTTTTTCGAACAAACGAAAAAAGTCACACGACGCAATATAACAGCCAGCATTTGGGTATGATAAACTATTTAAGTATTTTGCAATATATTTTTGGTTTTAATTTTTAAATTGAAGTTGCTTTCAACTTCTATATTGAACTTAATTGTGAAAAGTTTTGCTACTTTTCTTATGAATAAATAACCTCATTTCGAGGTTAGGTTTCATCTTAACATTCCTAATAAATTTACTTATTATAGTCTTCAACACGTAATTCAGGAATATTTTGAAGTATATTATACCTACGCACTCGTATTGTGCTCACTTTTGGCATTTTTTCCCGCTTATTTTGTCACTTTTACAAATAATAATTGAAATATTTTTGACGCTTGACACTTTTCATTAAAACTTGGGCGATTTGGGGTCAACCCACTTTAGTCTCCGAATTTAATGGAGCGCCATCTACTGGCAAGCTTGGCTGTTAAGCCGGGGTCGAGAGGGGGCCAAATTTAACAACCACAAAACTGTGTGCCCGATTTGGCCTAAATCGGAAATAAGGCAAACATTTGGCAATTTCTGCACGGGTATTGTGAGGAGTAGTCAAAGTGATCACGGAGTAGTACCTTCAGCAGCCTGTGTAGTAGTTTGGCAGTAGTCGGCTACCTGACTCCCGTACTACTCAGTGCACAGCCCCTCGCGTCCATGGTGCTGAATAAATTCTTTTTTAGATCTTCTTAATATTCGTCTTCTTTTTTTATTCTCTTAAGCCTGATTCAATACAATTTTAGTCGTTTGTGAGTCACTTAAAGATTTTTGAAGTACTTTTCAAGTTCTCAATTACACCTCTTATAATCTCTAAAAAATTGTCAGTCCAATTTTAATACTCTATAAACTCTGAAATAATTTAAAAACCTATTTGGAAGTTTCAAATGTAAAATTATTAAAAATAATATTCAAAATTGATCAAAATATTAATGAAGCACTTCTTCAAAGTTGAACAATTTTTTTTTTTTTGAGATTTAAATTCTCAATAAAAATAGTTCAAAGCTAGTCGATTTATACATGTATAGCGATTATTCCGTTAACATATTTTTACCCTCCCTAATTGACTTTAAAGTTTCGAAAATTTGAAAAATATCTACTATTTGGCTGTTTTCTGAAGAGTCACTGTAGATTTCTCGACTATTTCACCATATAATGTATGATATACATTCGAGGGATTGTATTTCCAACATGTTTGAACAATAATATATAAGGAATGCAATGAATTTTTATTGCCTTTGAATTGCAGGAAAATATTCAAAAGTGATATATTGCTATTTATTTTACATTAAAATTAATTTTCGGTATATAAATTATGATAAAAAATAGTTCGAAGCAAGTATATTTGTACATACAAAGCCAAACATAAATTATTTAATAATTTATTAATATTTAATAATTTATAATTAATATTTTCGCGTCCATTTATCGGATTGATTTCCGTTGACGTTCCTATTAAAAATTATTTGTTAATTTTTTTGTTTATAATTATTTACAGCAAACAATAATTGTAAAGTGCACAAAGAAATAAAAAATTATTTTAAATCTATATTTTTCATGAAAAAGGTTTTTCTTCCTTTAAATTTAAAATTGATTATTTATTTTTAAACTAGTAAAATTAAATAATTATCCTAACTTTCACTATATAAGTCTGTTTTGTGATCGAAAAATTGTTTATATCAATTAATTGTCCGTTGCAAAGATTTACTTGCATATTTCATCATTTTAAATAAACGTTCCAACTGCCCTAATCCGATTGTCGACGACGTATGAAAGTTCAAGTAGCAGACAGTTTTGACATGTTTTGGTATTTTGACCAACAGAGAAAAAAATGTGCAGAAATGTGCAATTTTTTAAAATTAATTTGGATGCCAAAGATGTGCCACGTGCAGAATTAAGTGTAGAAGGACACAATTCTACTCAAATAAAAAGTCGTCTGCAGTATCGCAAGGAATCGATAAAGGAAAAAAGAACTAATTATTTGCAAGTTGAGGTTACATCATTTGTTAACCTCCCCTTCCCCGAAATTAACATAGCCGTCGGCGAAAGACGGAGTTTACGATATTTTCTACTTAAATAGATGAATTTTCGGTTAGATTATAGAATAGCTGGTACACCACCCTTTACTCCATGGAACATTTTTTTTCCAAAATTAAAGTATTGGAACGTGAAATTGAAGTAAATTTCAAACGATTTGTTAAAAGAAAGCATTAAAATTATTGTTAATTGCATTATTATAACTTGTCAAATATGGGTCTATCAAAAATTTGAATTTGTCATATTCAACTTACCATTAAAGTGTTCTTAGACATTCTTTCTGGGAAAAAGAGTTTATATACGAAAAATTTTAATCTTTTCAAATAAAATGGAACATATTTTGTGAATTATTTTCATCAGTATAACCAATTATAAAAATTTCTTTTGTAATTTTTTAAAAGTTGGAAAAGTGTTCTAGGTGCTCTAGAATTTTAAACGACTCTTTCTTTAACAACTTTAGCAACTCTTTCTTTTTCCTGTAAGTCAAATGGCTTATGTGAATAAAACAAAAAGCAAAATATGTCAAGATATGTAAATACAAGTTCAAATTACACTTTTTTATAACTTTTTACCTTGCCGGGAATTGTAAAAGGACTTAAACGGTAAGTTAAATACGGCATATTCAAATTTTTATTGGACACATATTTGACACGTTATAATAATGCAATTAACAGTAATTTTAATGCTTTCTTTTAACAAATCACTTCGAATTTACTTCAATTTCGTTCAATTTTCAATGTCGGTAAGGTACAATCTCTGATGATATAGCAGATAAATTTAAAAAAGTTTAAATAATTACTTGTACCATTAACACCTAGATAAAAATTAGCGTCATGTTCTTGAATTAAGAGTTCTTATTCTGATCCCTCTAATAGCTTAATTGGAAAAGCACCTGACCGGAAATCAGAAGTTTTGTGGTTCGATTCACAATGGAGTGACGATGGAGTAGGATCTTTTTTTCAAGAAATAATTTTAATTTAAAAAAGATTAATTTTTTTGGAAGATAGTTAAATTAAAAAAAAGGTTCTTTTCAAACAAAAAAGATAAACTTTCAACCAAGTACAAGAATTTTTCAATATGAATTTTTAACAACATAGTTAAATTTTTGACAAAAAATGATGACTTCAACCTAATAGTTAAATTTTCCAAAAATAATTAGATTTTTAATAAAATGGTTAAATTTTTAATCAAATATTTGAATGTTTAGCATACAAAGATGCTTTTTTAATCGAATTGTCAACTTTTCAAACAAAAATATTAAAATTCAAATATTTGAATTTTCATGACTAACAGACAAACTTTTTAGAAGACATATGAATTTTCATGAAAGAAGTTAATTTTGAATAAAGAAAGATAACGTTTCTATCCCCAATAATTATGAATTTCAACAAAAATAAAGTTTTCAAGCACACAATTCAAATGTTTGAGAAAAAAGTAAACTTTAAAATCAGAAAAGATGAATTTTTTACAAAAAACGATAATTTTCAGTCAAGGAAGATGAATTTTTAACAAAATAGTTGAAGTCTTATCCACGAAGTTGAAGTTTTAACAAACAAGAATATCTTTATACCCTAAAAGATGGCTTTTTAAAATAATATTTGAATTTTTTACCAAACAGTTGAATTTTCAACACACAAGATTAATTTTTTATAGTTTAATTTTCTACTAACCTGTTCAATTTTCAAGCCAAAAGCTGATTTTCTTAAAAAACTGTATAATTTTTAACATAAAAGTTTATTTAAAAGCAAATAGCTGAGTTTTTAACTGTAATTATGAATCCCTAATATAATAAATTTTACTTTTACGGAGTATTTCAAAGAAGATTCTATTTTTACCAAGAAAGACAAACTTTTAACAAAATAATTATATTTCTTATTTAAAAAGCTAAATTTTCAACCAAAAATGGAAAAGATTAATTGTCAATTTAAGAAATTTATTTTCAACTTAACATGAAACGAATTTTTATGAAAATAGTTAAGTTTTTAACGAATTTTTGATAGAAAAAATGACTCTTTGACCCCCGCCCCGACATCTAAAAGTGCTAACGTAGTTTCTGAAAAGTAACGCCAGTCCACTTTCTTTTAGGACTACACCAGTGATCATTTCAATTTAGGGATGAACGTGCGAATCGATTAAATTACTAAAATAAAATTAACCATAAATATAGAAACAATAATGCCTTTTAGCTCTTCTGAGATTTGAGTGTGGCATTGTTTTTCATTAATGATAGTTTGTCTACACTTTCATACAACTTTCTAAATGTTAATTTAAATTGTTGGCATCTACTTTCTCAGATATTCATATTTTATGTGAATCTGGCATTTGTCCAAAAAATGCTAAAGTTACCACTTCGCACTTCTTCGACTCATTGTTTTCAATACGATTTATATGATGAATTAAAAATTGATGACGGTGTTAAAATATATGCCGTGTCTAAATTCACCCAAACTATGTGAACTTATAAAATATCAATCTATAAAAATTTCTTTGTTAGGATATTAAACAATATTTCAATTAATTTAAAATTATATATTCAGAATCAACAAATGCTTCATGGATTCCCGAGCATCAAGACATTTCGCACGCTTCGAGCAAATCTTAATTCGACAGAATAAATTGGGCGGATTATTGCTTAACGTCTCTTTAATTAATTTTTCAGTTAAACAGCATCACATATATGACTTGTGGTATTATATGTCAACAAAATATACTGGAAAAAATGATTCATTTTTCATTATAGTATCAGAACTTTTCTTTATAAATTTAAAACAAAAATGTAGGTATTTTTTGAAATAGAATTAGTTAAAATTTACTTGATAAATATTCATTACTATATATACAAAAATATTACATCAATCTACCTTTTTAATCAACGAACGGAGAACAAAACTATTATTAGGAATTTATTGAATAGAGGAAATTTATAATCTACTAAATATTTCTTTTATTCAATAAAATGACATTGTAGTTTTATTCTGCATCTGACACAAGTAAGAAGATGGACGGATATACAATTTCTGTACATTTAGTAATGATTATTTGTTAAGAATATTTGAATTGAAATTTTGGTTCTTTAAAAAAGCGCGTTCTACAACGCATGCACTTAAAAATTAGAAGTATTGAATAGAGGATCTACGAGAATCTAATGAGTATTTCATTAAGTCCATTTTAAGAACTCCAAACATGCAAAAATGGAAATTTATGCACATTTTGAGTAGTTAAATAGTACTAGCATTATATTGAATTAATCCTTATCAGATCCTTGTAAATTCTCTGAGGCCAGAGAACTGAAGAGAACTACCAGCATCTGAAAATTAAAATATATCTATATTCTGCATTACGGTTGGAAAATTGTTATTTAAAAAAAAACAGACCTTTTTAAGAGAGCAGAATTTATTTTTTAAATCAATTATGTATTGGAAAATTATTGGCGAAGTGCGCAAAATGTAAATTCTTTGTTCATTATACTGCAAAAGTTTTATTTTTTCACCCATGTGTCGATTTTAGAAAAAAAGGTTATTCAGTTTTACAAAACTGTCTGTCTGGTTCGATTTTTGACATTTTTAACCATGATCTTTAATAAAAGCTCGTTCTTAGCATTCATTAAATCTTGTCATTACAATAAACATTCGTTGTAAACAAATTCACAAGTTGATAATTTTGTACACGTAACCATTTTTTCATACATTTGAATAAAAAGATGCTATATCTTATGTATTTTTATTGTACCAAATATGAACTATTATTACTGTTGTAATCAATTTTCTGATGCAAATGGAAAACTGCGCTCATAGTGTATTTATTCACAATAGTTTCTTTTGGCATACTATTAGTGATGAAATTTATAAAATTGTGTTTGCATTGTGCATTGTATTTGCATCAGTCAATATATTTTCTTGGTGTTTCTCAGTATTTTATCATTTTTAAAAAGGAACCATTAAATTAACTTTAATTTAATATATATTTTAAACCTTGAGGCATTGTAAAAGTAACAATAGAAAATGAATTAAAAAAATGAATTAAAAAATATTGCTATATACATTCTACCTTTATATACCTTTTTTACATTTCTACTCAATTAAGAAGCATCACTTCTTTCAATATGAATATTTATAATGAGGAAAAAATTAGGAAATAAACAGAATGTATTATGAGAGACACGTTTTTGGAAAAGGTATAAAAAATATATGATATGAGATCATCGACTTAGGAAACAGGCGATTCTGGTATATATTAAACTATTATTAGAGATAGTTTATGTACAAATCTAACTTTCAGATGTTTCCATAAAAATTGTTTTGAATCTGAATGAACGGTTTTCGCTTAGGTACGTTATTGACCTTATTCACATGTCATCATGAAAGTTTTTTATTCAAGGTTGTCGAGATTATTAGGTAGATCTTAAAACACCTAGTCATAGCAGCTAATGCGATTCACTCGCTGTGCATGCCTGCTGTAATGCAAAGTGGGAAAGTATGTATGGGAGTAATGACACCTTACCCACGCTCTGATGGTAATATAAGTAACGTACAAAATTAATTAAAACCACTTTCGTTTGCACTTTCATTTGCGTCTTAACGTTACGTTTTAATCAATATTTTGTCACTGTCTATGAATATTAATATTGCACATTTTTAATCCAAATAATGTCTTCTTTCAGGCGCAAATGAAAATGTTAATGTCTGCAAGCATTTGCATTTTTAAAAAGAGGAAATGTAATGTTTAATTACAGATTTAATAGAAATAAAACTTCTCTGTAATTGCTTCACATGGGAAACGTTCCCTTGAAGGGTTTAGGTTTAAACCTAGATCCCTCTGAATTTTGTTGGAATTCATACTCGCCCCAGTAATATTTTGTTACAAAACTTCTAATATGACATAGCCATAAGATGCGCTTTTCAGCCATTCTCGATTAAAACGGGTTTACAAAAATTCGCGCATGTTACATGAATTGTGAAGCGAGAGTATTTCAGCTCCTGGTTAGTTCAGGTGGTAGCGGTTCAAATTTGGAACCAGAGTTCAGTCTCGATTCTTGCTGCCAGCATTTTTGGCATTTAAAAAAATTCAAATTTGTCTAGAAATTGCAATCGAATATTAAATTTATTTAAATTAAGACAGCATATTATTTTTTAACAATTTTTTTGACGCGAAAATGGTTTTTTTCTAGCTTCATCACTTACTTTAGGAACATTTTTAAATAGGATATTCTCATTTTTCTCCATTCAATTAAACATTTATATTTTGATTATTATTATTTTCATACGATTTAAAAATAAAATATATAAAGATAGTATAATACATTTTACAGACATTTTCCCCAATACCCGCGCGCGACTTATGGTACACGTTCGTTCAGAAGAATCTAAGCTGGTGTTTTCTCGATTGCTGACGTCACAGCCAAGTAAATTGGAATTTAGTCCTCCAGAGAACTAAGTAACTCTATGCGCATTCCCAATATACCCCTTCTCCCTTCAACTGCGCATCGCAATTTTGATTCTTTTGAAAGAGCGTACTCCCTCGTTCCGGCCTGTGGTGATTGGGGAAAGCATCATGTCATTTTATCTCATAAATTTTGACCAGTACTAAAAAAAGTCCAAATTGATGTTTTTAAATAAAATATTTCATAAGGAATCAGAATCGTCCAAGACAGTCGCGGCAGTGACTTATACTTGAAATATCGATTGCGGAAGTGATAAAGGTTTAAAAACAAATTTTCTCACATTAAAAAAAAAAGTTCAAATATAAATATTTTGGCTTGATTTAATTGAATAGATTAGAAAATTCCAATAAAAACTTTTGAATAAAGGTAATGGAACAAAATGCCACATTTTTAAGAATGAATAACTGAAAAGTGCATCTTATTACTTTAGCATACTACAAGTTTGATAATCATCTAGTACTAGGAGGAGTATAAATCCCAGCAAATATTCGAAGGATATAGTTTCCCCTTGTCAGGGAATAAAACTGTTGAAAAGCTTATTAAATTCCGCGTAAAATAATCTCTAATAGAAATATTTTTGACATTTTGAAGAAAATCCCGCGTGGGAAGTTTTTTTTTACAATAAAATTCGAGAATTTCTCAAATTTGGTACTTCGACTTCAACTTTTGACATGTCCTAGAAAAGTTTTAGCTAAATGATTAAAAATGTATGTCACATAGTCTTTAAAGTCTTATCTTTAGTATAACCCAATTAAATTTACAAAATCTTCCCGGATTCTCCAAGTGCGACTAAAAATGTACAAATTTCAAACTCGACAAATTCTTGGATTTTTTTAAAGCTTTTCACTTGGTCTATTCTCCTCTAAAGTTAAAAAATAACTCTATCAGAGCTTATCCGACGCGGAATTCAATAAGCTTATAAACGGGTTTTTCAAAAAGTTTCTGGTTCACTTTTGAACTAGTAATCCCGTTTCATAGTCAGCAGTGATTTTTAATAATACTTGCGCTGATTACATCAACAATTTTCGACTATAGTATGTAATTGAAAGAATTAACTATGCATAAGAATTTTTTAAGCACATTTTTTACTAAGATAATTTATGGTTTCAGATAATTATTTTCTGTTAAAGGAAATAAAATGAGATGTTTTAAGGAAACATATATAAGAAGATTCAAAGAAAATTACGAGAAGAAAATGTTTTTGAATTCTAAATACCATTTTTGATTATTAATTGTTCTGGAGAGTGACAATTTATGTTTTCTTATAAGGCTAATCGAACATGAGGTTGGACTAAGCCTTGAAATAGGAAGCAGTCGATAAATCATTGTGAAAGACATTTGCGGTAAAGTATAGAGTGTTGAAAAGAATGAACAGGTTGGCACCTCTGGTCTCTAAAGGATCATTGCTGTCTGACGTGTCTTCTTGCAATAAATGTTAGTTTTCAACCAACAAGCTTTTATGAAATACTTCGCCACTCAGACGCCATCCTCCGCTACCATACTGACCTACACTTTCCACTTTTCTTCTTTCTACCCTATTTATTATCGTTGTCCCCACTTCACGACCGCTTCTTTAATTGAATTACTTGTCAAGAATTACTATTCATAACTATAGTTAAGAATAATAGTTATGAATTTTCTATAAACAAAATGTACGCTAACTGTAAACCTACTATTTATTCGAAAGTTTGACAATTTCTTCAATATCATCATAAAAGGAAGTATTTTTTTAAACTTCATAAAATAAATAGATTGATTTACATATCTGTTACAGAGATATTTATTTTCTGATTATCAATAATACATTTTTTGTCACACACCACTTTTGTAAAAAGGGTACATTTTAAGCGCGAAAAAGGTACCTTATGAGCATGACATCCCATATGGACTGTGAGGCCTTATGAATAATGATT
>NC_046658.1:55064722-55089315 GCF_010883055.1 Belonocnema kinseyi | reverse complement strand
AATTGTGTCGAAATTCTTACATATTCACAAATATAAGCCTGAGAGTACACTGAAAAAAATTTGCAATAAATCAAGTAGGCTAATTTACTTGGCGGATTTTACTTGAAAGAAGCAAGTATTTTCTTTTCACAAGGAACCGATTTTCTTGAATCAAGAAAATAATAGAATCAGGACAGATATTTGAATCAAGAATATATTTACTCTAAGCAAAAAACTATTGATTTAAATTGTTTCATTATACTTATTTGCGTGAAGTTTAATAAAATATTAAATTGAGAATATTATATTCTCATGATAAGTAGCTAAAACTCTAACAAAATGTTTTTTGATCCAAGTAAATTCATGTACTTATTTTGACTACTATTTTAATTGAAACAATGTTCATGTTCTTGAGACGAGAAAATGAATGTATTCAGCGAAAAAATAATTTCTCTTAGAATAATGCTTGAATATTTTCCTTCAAATAATTATCAATTTAAAGCGAATATCAGATTTACTTTGAAGATACCTATGTTATCACAATATAATTACATCAGTTTTTTCAACATAAGGATTGTAGACTTGATGCAATACATAAGTATCGTATTAAATATAATAATCGACAAGATGACATGGTATGAAGTTGGTTCTCTTCGCTGCTAACAATTATTTTGAACTTCAATAATATTTATAAAATTCAAAACATTGGTGCACATAATCAATTTTATTTATGCAAATGTAGATAGGAATTTGCAACTTTGATAAAATACTAACTTTAGGCTGACACACAAATCAAATCACTCATAAGTAGTTAATGCATGTTACGAATGATAACAATATACATTTATGGGAATGATATAAAATGTCGGGGATAAACTCGAGTACGAAGCACGAGATACGTGATAAGAATGCGGTAAGTTTTTGGTGGAAAGAATTTAAAATTTTTAAATAGATTTGAAAAAAGTGTTTTTACAAATTTGCAGTGACAAATTTGACAAATGTACAGTATTAGAAACTAATCTTTTTTAAATGAGACCTAATCACATTTTATAGATGCTTTATTAATTTAACATGAAATTTACATATTTATGGTAATTAAGTTATTTGTTAATAACTGACCATGGTCAATTGTTATGTGCACATAACAATATTTTTCAACTGCTTTTGAGAGGGCCACTTTCTTGTAACAAAGATTCATTTATCTTCTCTTGTCGAAGACACGAGAAAGATATTAATGGATTATTTGAGCTGTAGATAAGGGCGGAGTGAAAATGATCAAATTAGTAGAACCGTTTGAGCTGGGCAAAAAATATTTGTTAGTTGGCATCCGAAAACAGTTGAAAAAATAAATTTTGAAATCGGTTAGTATCTTCTGTTCCCTTTTTTGATTCAAGAATTTAAATTTTTTAAAATTCCAAAAAATTTCCCTATTGCTTCGAAAATTATAGCAAATTTGTTTGATGTACAGTTTTTGCTAGTGAATAATAATAAAAAATATGCCCGCCTCGCGGGCACATTCTCATCGCGCTACGCGCGCTTGGCTCGCAACTTTGAGCGCGCCTAGGGCGCCCGACTGTTGGTTCTCGCGCTCGATAATGTTTCTTTCCTTGAAGCTGATGAAATTTCAGGTTCGACATGTTCAATTTTTTCAAAAATGTGTGCATAGGACTCAATCCAAAAAGCTTGTTTTTTGGTCATTTTTTCAAAATTCTGAATTAAGCAGAAAATTTATTTTCTAATGAAAATTTTGTTATTATTATTTACCAGAAAAAACTGTGAATCCAAAAAATTTTCCATAATTTTCGAAGCAACAGGGAAATTTTTTGGAATTTTCAAATCAAAAACGGGAACAGAAGATATTAACCGATTTCAAAATTAATTTTGTTTACTTTTTTCGGATGCCAACCCACAAATATTTTTTGCTCAGCTCAAAAGATTCGATTGATTTGATCATTTTCACTCCCCCCTACCGTAGATCATATACGTCGCTCCTGTACGTTTTATATGAGATTAAACCATATATTTTACCCTTGAAACATAATCTCCGCATGCATTAAATGGAACGACCTTGAGAGTTTCAAGGTATAGATATAGTTATATCATTTATTTTTCGGTTATTCCTGGAGTGAAAGTTTATCTTATAGTTATTTATATTATTCTGAAGATGGTATTAGAAAATAAAAGTGTAGATTACTGGTCAAAGCTTCTTTTAATGTATAAAGATGTTAGATCTCACGGTCATCATCAGTATTGGGCATTGGAATTATAAAAGCCTCGTATTAGTTTCGGAGTGATGTTATTTATTTGTAGGAAAGAAGCAAAATGTTGTAAAAAGTGTATAAAATATAAATTCAGACAACCTTGAGATTATAAATATGGACTCAAAACGTTGATTCCTTTTACAGGACGGGCATAAATAAGTAGTCAAATACCACATTTGAAAGATATCGATGTTATTATGCGCGTATCCATGCCGTCCTGTCTTCCCGAAGTTGTTTATACTAATTAAAAACTTACATAAGTCATTGAAAATTAATATCTGTTCTAATTTTTAAAGCATCGATAGAATTTTAACCTTTACTCTATCCCATAATTTAAATTAGCACAGAAAAAACGAGGGTTTTTATTTAAACCTATGTTTGTTTTTTATTCTGTTTTTTGTAATTTTATTTTGTTTGCAAGGGAGCTGTAACAAAAATGAACCTTTCTTGCTCGTAAGAAACACAAAATGATAAATTGTCTCAAACAAATCCAGGGTGACCAGATGACTGGGTAGAAAAAGCAGGACACCCTACTCCTTACCACCTCCCACCATTAATTCTTTTTCGCCCCTAGCCCAATTTGGCGCGTTATTTGAAAATTAAAATTGATTATCCTGTGATTATAACCTGTGAATAATAAATTTAGTTAGTTGGCTCAACTAGCCATTTTTTTAGTTTAGGAAAAATTAAATAAAGAAACTGAAATTATAGTTATTAGTCATTCTTGAAAGCGAGGCAGTGCACATAAGATACGGCAGTTTTTGAGATTATGTTTAAAACTTTTACCGAGAACAGAGATTTTTACATCTCGCCACCTACACTGAAAAAATGGTTAGTTGAGCCAACTATTTAGCTAGTAAAATATGAGACTGATATTTTATTAGTTGATCCTGCTATTTTATTAGTTGATACTGCTCTTTTATTAGTTCGTACAGCAATTGCATTAGTTGCACTGACCATTCAATTAGTACCAGCAACTAAGTAAATGGTTGTCCCAACTAACAAAATAGCAGTGTCATATCACACAAAATAATTAGTTGGCCCAACTAACCACTTTTTCAGTGTATCGGATATCAAATAACTGAAAAGGAACCTTCAAAGGGAGTTCTATTAGAGTCACAATTCTAAAGGATACTAACCCGGCAACAAGGAGATGAAAAAAAACGAGCATTAAAAAATGGACACGAAATGATTAGAACGAAGCGAGTTTTGTACAGTAATGCGCATTTAAAGGCATTTCGGATAAAAATGCAATTCGTACACATTTAAAATCTTTGAAATGTGCGTGTTTTTAAATGTCAGTCTATTCGGCCCAATCAACTCTTTCTTACCGGAAACTTTTACTTGAACTGCAACATTATCGAACACTCAGTTTTTTCTGTTAGCCAAAGAAATACAGTTAAAAGAAAACTTATTATACAATTATGTAAGGCAGTACATTTTTAAGGCGCTGCAGTGCATTCAAGGCATACATAGGAAAGTGTACATTTTTCACCTTAACCTAATTTTACAATAAAAAAATTCTCTGTTTTTCCTAAGAGGCTGCAAATCAAGACTAGAAAAATTTGCGATGAAGCAATAAAGTCTGTTTTTAATGTAAGTTCGTGGCAAAAATATAAAAATTTACAAATTTTTACCCGAACATTAACTTCACAATTTTCTAAAAAGTTCCTGTTGTTCCTAGGATGCTGAAAATGTTAAATTCTCTACATAAACACATGTTCAAAGGGTAGGAAAATTATCAATGAATTAATAAGGTCAATCTCGAATGAGCCGTAGTGAACCCAGCCCCAGCTGAAAATTCATGTACAGGAACCGCGAGGGATTCTGAATAGGCTCCTGGTCACAGTCCTGCACACGAACCTGCAATGGAACCTGCACCGACAAAGGAACCTTTGAATGATTGACTAATTAAACAAAACGATTTGTTGCGTAAACTTTTAAAATTGCTAGGACAAAATTTCAGTTACTAAACAATGTTACTGCTATTTAGTTAGTTGCGAAAACCATTTTTGTTAGTTCGGGCACGAGTAGTTGCCATTACTGTCTAATTAGATAGAATAACTACTTTAGTTTGTCAAAACCACTGTATACAGGTAGACGAACTTACCAATACTTAGTTACACCCCTAAGACTTTTTTATTTTTGTTATAGGGGCTAATTAAAATGGTTGTGACTATAAAATCTAAATCTAAATTAAAAAGATCCCAGTGGGCCGCGGGCATTTTTTTGGGGCTTCTTAGGGACGCGGATGTCAGTTCAACTGATGAAATGTTACAAAAAAATATGTCTTCGATATAATCCACGAAGCCTAAACTTTTCAGCACTTCTAATACTTTGATCATTTATATGAAAAATACTGAACTGTAATTCACGGAGACATCCAGTGAACAGCGAGTTATGCCGGCCATATCTAAACGTTATCCCTCGTTCACTGCAGGTATGTTGGTACCTTTGTTGCATTCTCGCAGTCGTACCAACCAAGATAACGAATAAAATAGTTAGGCAATCTACTTTTATTTATTAGACAAACCAATTAGTAGTACAGATAGCCAACGGATTAGTAACTATAACTGTAACTAAAACTGTAACAACCAATGAATGTTTTACTAATAAAATGGTAGTAGCCCCAATTATTCATTTTTCTCAGGGTATAGGATCCTGTCCAGGTTTCTTTGAGAAGTAAATTAAGGCACGGGGACCTGCACAGAAACATGTAAGGGGTCCTTTACAGAAATCCTTCGTGAAAACTCATGTCGCTTACAGCTATAAAGTTGATTTCCTTTTATTCTCTTGCAGGTAGAACTTTCTATCAAGAGAGCCAAGCCACTACTCTTTCATTTTTTCATGTCCTCCGGTCACTTTAAGCGTAAATATCTCAGAGATGAAAAATAGTAAAGAAAGACTCGTACAGTACATGTTAATGTGTCTTTATTTTTGTGTCGATCACATGCTTAGCTGTTATTGTAAATTTTGAGAAGCTCATGTATTGTCAAATTTGAATAGAAAATATCGATGTTTTTTTATTTATTCTTTAAAACCTTAAGAACTTATATCTTTTTAAACAAATGAATTATTTTTATAAACTTGACTATAAAGTGGTTTTCAAGAAAAAAAATTATCTTCAGTCCTACTGCTCCTAGGAAAACGAACAAAATGTAAAAAATATATTAATTTTCTGTTAATACAATCATATAAAAACGTTCGATTAATAATGACGCATAAGAGATGTTTGCTTCATTGAAGTGTATATCGGCGCATTTAAGGAACCGGGCGGGCTTCTGGATCCTTAGTTATCCTAAGTTCATTGTTTTTATACAATCTATTTATATGGTGTAAATACTTTTCCTTCTCGAAACATTAACAGCTCTGGCTCGTTTTGGTAGATGCAGTAGTATTGAAGATATTTTTTTTTCTTGTAAACTACTTGATAGTCAGCTTCTTAAAGTAGACCTATCTACTCGAAGTGCATTATTTCGGTGCTTTCAAGCAAGTAAAGACTGCCAGTTCCTCATCAGATTTTTGCACAATAACCGCTAAGCATGCAATCCTCGCAAAATTAAAGACTCATTAACATGCACTGTACATTTTTTTCAACTATTTTTCTTATATGAGATATTTACCCCCAAAGTGACCGGAGTATATGAAAAAATTAGAGAGTAGTAAACCCTTACATATTAGTTCCTATGCATGTTCACATATAGGATCCTCAACAAGTTCCTGTAAATGAACTGGTGTCTGAATTATTTATGTGAAGGGAGCTGTACACGATAATTCAAATGCTTGCTTGCATACAGGTTCCTTTGCAGGATATGTAAAGTTTCCTTTGCCAAATTCCTGTACAGGAGCTGTCAAGATTACCTGTACAGATTCGTGTGCAGTTTCGTGTCGTAAAACATGTCCAGGGTCCGCCGAGGTCCTGTACGGGAATTTTCAGCTGGGAATTTGAGACAAAAATTGAAAAATTTGCGGCAAGTGTTAGAAAATTTGAAATTTTCACCTTAACCCTGACTCAAACTTTCTAAAAAATTCCTGTTGTTCCTAGGATGCTGAAAACTGTGAATTATCTCTGGAAGTAGCTATGCTGAAGCTGGACAAAAGGATGAAGTAATAAATTTAAGTTTGAAGGTTTCATGTCGTAATGAATTTAAGACAAACATAGACAAATTTAATGTTTTAACCGAAAACTTAAAGGTACAATTAAAAAAATAATGCTGTTGTACCTCAGCACCGTAAAAAAACTGTTAAAAATAATACTGAAATCAATATAACTTAAACACGCAACAAAAATGATACCGAATTGAAGAGTGTTTTGGTCCGCCGGAGTGAAGGATCGACTTTTTAAAGCATAATTATCTGATTTGGGATCATGTATGAAGTCAAACCAAGATGGCTGACGTTTTTAGAGTACTTTAACTCATATGCCAGCTTTTTATGGTTTCTAATCGTGCAGTGTGTTTGAAAAGTTAAAAAAAAACAACGAAACCTGTTATTATAAAATATTACCTGTTATGTGTAGTTGATACTTGCGTATGGTTACATTACATTTTAAGGTTATGTCGTTATGTCATCGGCGCCAAGAACTGGCGGCCATTTTGTTTAATCTGACAAATGAACCGAAAAATAAGATCAAATTGATCCGAATGGACAAATCATTATGATCTCGAGAGTCAAATGCTTTTTGAGCGAAATGCTTAAAATTGAGCAATACTGCCGTCCAAACTATAAAGTTATGTAAGTGCTCTCTGAATTGAACGGAGATATTCAAGAAAACTCATTTGCGTTAAAAAGTTTAGTAGAGGAACATATTTTTATTAATGTAACTATCTCTTTTTAATAAAACGCATGTGCTTTAACTGATTTTGCAAGGAAAAATTGATTATTAAAATAATTTGGACAAAAAAATGTACTTGCGGATTTTTCTGGAATCAAATCCCAGCTAAGGAATACGCAAACTCGCTTGCGTATTTCTTAGCTGTCAAGTTATTGAGCGTCGGCCTTCGATACAACCAGAGAAATCCACAAACGCATGCAAGGCATGCCGAATATTGCACCAAGTAGCGTGCTCGACAACTCTTGCCAGAAAAAAGATCCGCAAAGTACTTTGCTTCTATTCTTCCTTTGTCTTTCGTGCTGTATTCGATCTCTCTTAGAAATTTCAGGCACCGATAAGTATTTTCCGCATAGATTTTTCTATTGCATTTGGTCAATTTGCTCAATATTCGGAATTTTAAACATGATTTTTCCATTATAATTTTTAAATTTGTATTAAATTAAAAAAATTTGTATGCCTACAGATTTATCGATTTCATCATTTTGTCAACGTTTATTTCAAACAAAGTTCTTCTTAAAAGATTTTATAGACTTTCAACATGAAATTGTTAATTTTAAACGGTTTTACTTTTAACATTAAGTTGCTTATTTATTAAAGGTTTTCAATTTACACATGTTGGTTAAGAAAAGCCAGTAGTAAGATGTCAGTAATATTGGTAGTACATATATTTTTTACTACAGTATACCATAGAACAGAGAAGCGTACCTTTCAAACTGATCATCTACTTATCAAAGTTTTGATGTTCCCCATCCGAGTACTGACCAAGGTAATTGCTGCTTAACTTCGGTCCTCAGGCGAGAACACTTATTCGACACGTATAAGCAGACATTTGAATTAGAATGATAGCAATACTTGCAATTATCATTCAACAGTACACGAATAAACTTTCGGTTGTATAATTTGATATTATAATATTTATTTCTAACATAAGACAATAGCAGACCAGGATATATCGTCACTATTTTAATAATTACTATTGTGTAAACCAAGAGGAAGTTTCTATAATCCCTAGGAAAGAATGAAAAGTTTAAAAAATACAATAGTAAAGACATTCTTTCTTTGTTCATTCTACATATTTCTAAGTTTTCCCATAGATATTAATTTCTCATTAGATATTAATATTTTACTACAAGCTGAAAGGGAAAAAATCGTGTTGGATGAAAATTAGTGCTGGCTGGAATCGAACACGGGTCTCCGGGCCATCAGAACAGAGATATTTTCCTGCGATAAAACAAATAATGAGATTTTGGAGTTTTATCATCATCATGAACCTTGGCGCATACGACGTCATTCTGCACTGAATTTACTATTTTAAATGGGAATTTTTGCAAAGCACTATATTCAAATGTTTTCCCTCTCATTGCACGATTACATAGGAAATGGTAATTTTTCTTAACTATTTTGGAACTTACGTTACTTAAACTGCTAGTTATTGCAACTACGGTTTCATTATTTAATTTGTGAATATCAATTTTTCTTAACTTCAATCTGCTATCAAACATGAATTGTCGGGAACCACAAAGGGCTAACCCTTATGTGGAAAATTTTTCAGGAGAAAGAATAAACTGTTCACCGAGTACGCATTGGGATAGTCTTTTGAGGAACTTTGTTACTTTATTAAAAATAGGGTAGGGGGGGGGGCAGCGCCAACCAGTTAACAGTCCACGGAGAAAACTGTATGGTTGTAAGATCCATAATTAGGGTTGTCACAACCACAACACATAGTAAAATATGGGCCAACTATAATTGTGGTTTCCACAACTGCATAGCTGTTTGTGTAAGAGAATGATTGTAAGAACTACACTGTGTCTGCCACAAGTATGTACTGTGTTTCTTACAAGCACACTATATGTTGCCACAGCCGTGACTTTTGGTTGCCATTACCACACTATGTTGTTGCTGCAGATACACACTGTAGTTGTCAAAACTCGACTATGTGGTTGCCGCAGGCGTACATTGTGGTTATCACTACCACACAACTAAAGTTCTCTCTACTAACGCGGGGTTGCTATAACTCACAGTAAATGATGTTTTGACTATTGTGTGTTTGAAGAAAAAATTCTCAACATTAATGGAACATACAATTTTTATTTTTATTTGCATGTTACTTACTGTACAAAATTTACAAATTTCGCCTAAAATACATCAAATTAAATATAATAAACGCATTTTGATTCGCCTCAAACAAAATTAAAACACTAAAATTAAAATATTGTATACTTGTGATGTACAAAATATTTCGAAATATGTAAATGCATAAAATGTTTAAATTTTGTGTTTCACCGTCGCAAATAAGGAACCTATTTTCATCTGATGAAGGATGGCATGAAATGGGGTGACAAAATCTGCCAACAGCACGTATTCTGTTTGTGACGTCCACGCTAATTCATATGCATGGATTGATTGTCGAATTCATATGTTGCCAAACGCTTGCAAACAAAACAAATATCACCATTCTGATTTTGCAAAACATTTTCAATGTACCCGAACTGAGGAAGCAGCTCGTCTTCACCATAAAATTATATAAAAATAAAAATTCTGTGCTTCTACGTTACACCATTAACTTTAACCCATGACAGCTTTAAGCACGGGCCGTTAAAGGAATGGGGAAGGCTACTCCCAAAAGTAGTGAGTGTACGGCAACGAGATACATTATCAAAGCATTCTTCTACTCCACTATTATCACAGGGTACGATTCCTCTGTTTATTAATAAACGATAACATAAGCCCAACTGTTCCTTAATGCACAAAGTGTAAGTGATATTTCTCTTACTACTTATAGCATCAGCCTCAGTTTTGTTGTTCTTATGTTTTGCTTCGAATCTTTTTGAAGACAGCTTGATAATTGGAACAGATTGCTCGAGAACATTTCCATAGTGGATAAGATTGTGGGCCTTCGGTTGCACTGACAGTGGAGGAAAAAGTTGCTTAAACATTGTTGGGTGCTCAGTGACAAGTATTTTCAAAAGAGGGATATGATTCCTGTCAACTGTATAACACATAAGTATAGTGTCAAAATTTGTCCAGTGGGACACTTTTTTCATGGGTCGTGATTTTTCTTCAGGAATGCGTGTTTCGTTAAATATGTTCATTCTATAACATAAAAATCATTTTACCAAATGAAATTCGTTCTAACTTCTCAATTGATTTCAATGCTTTACTTGACTAATTACGATAGCTCGTTTAATTACGAAGATTTTGGTAAAAAAAAATTAGGGAACTCGCATATCATCAAAAGTTAAGTGTGTTTTCGTGTTGACGTTCCGCGCTCCATGCCCCGCGACGTACGATATTCACGATAAAACGTGTAAGATGCTGCCGGCCGAGACACGCTCCACCGCGCAGCGAAATTCATGTATCGTACTGTCGCGCGGCATGCAGCGCGGAACGTCAACACGAAAAGACGCACAACTTTTGATGATATGCGAGTTCCCTAATTTCTTTTCTACTAAAATTTTTGTACTTAAACGAGCTAATGTAATTATTTAAGGAAAGAATTGAAATCAATTGAGAAGTTAGAAGAAATTCTATATGTTTAAAAAAATTGTTGCTAATTTCATCAATATTTATGTACCAATGGTTAAATGATTTCTATTTTATAGAATTAACAAATTTAACGAAACATGCAAATAATTATGGCGATAGTTTGTACCGATCGGAAGAAAAAAATTCATTACGAGAACAATGCTAAAAAAGTTCAATAACAATAACGACTCAAAAAATAAAAATGTTGCAAAAATGTTTTAGGGTTATTTTATTTATGTAAAACTTAAGCTTATCATGCATTCCTGAAGAAAAATCACAACCCATAAAAAAAATTGGCCTACTTGACAAATTTTGACACTATATTCACTATTTTTCTTAAGTTGAGATACAATTTCCAGACTTGATCTTCCTGCTGGATTAGATATCCGACCAGCATTGGAAAAATCATGAGAAAGTTCATCATTTCATTACCTGACATTTTGAAATTTTTTGCATGTAATTCTTGTTCCGAAACAAGCGGAATTTTATGTGATATGGCATTTTTGTGAAAATTAAAAGAGCTGCGTCTTGAATTAAGGATTTTAAGTTTAGAACTGCATTCTTGTGAATTATTACCTAAATTTTTAAAGTCATGCAGAAGGTCTACTAAATAGTTCTCCTCAGTTTTAAAACTCTTAAAGTTGTCCCATACAGATTCTTCTTTTGTGCCCGTAAGGGAATAACCATTTTTTAATACATCATCTGCGTAGCTTTCAGAGCGCATTTTTATTTTATAGAACATGAATTGTGTGTTTTCTTTGGTTATCGTAAAAGCCTACAGCAATATCTGGCATTAAAACATTTGACAAATCCTAAAATGGAATTGAGGCTATGACGTTTTGAAAAACTCTGCGATTTTTGAATTCCGTGCGATCAGAGGAATGGAAAAGAGCACATATATATGTTCTCCAATAAAGAACTAACTTATGGAGGGAAGCATGGAATACTAAAATAAACTCCTCCAATTTTATGAACACCAGCACGAGTTCTTAATGGATTACAAACTTCGAAATCGCCGAAATAAATAAAAATTGGAAATACTATTTTACCCGAAAAATGTTCCTCAACCTTCTTTTTCCACAACAAGCCTTATACAAAGTTCGAAATGCAATCATGTTCCTGCTCGAGTTTTATCATGTAATTTCTAACTTTGCAGTAGACCCCGGCCGTACCAATGTAGAATTGATCCGTTTTTTTTCTCATTTCGAGTTCTACATTATTTTATATGATATTTCTATAAGTATTAATTACATGAAAAAAAAAATTATTTGGTAATTTAATTATTTCTAACAAGCTGTATTTCGTCGGCTTTGCCCCTAACCGGAGGGCAAAGCCAACTGCAGCTTTTTATGAAAATCAAAACATTTTAAAGATAAGAAAATATGATGGTTTGCTTTCGTGGTATTTTATCTCCTGGAAAAACTACCTATAATGATATCCAAGAAGAAGAAGAAGAATAAGATATTTTGAATAAAAATAGAGATAGCTGTAATATAACCTCTTATTCGTTGACATTCTACTAGAAACGGACTTTACACAATGTTTCTACCGTACTAATACAAGAAAACTGCATACCGACCGGATTGATAGTAATAATATTTAATAGTTTCTTCCATCTAGCCAACAAGATAAGTTGCTATTCTACATTGCCGATCATTTATCGACGAAACTTGTGACACGTGTATCACCTAAGTACTTGTAAATATTATTTTTGTCGGGCATGCCCCCCTTTCCAGGCCTCTCTGATTTATGAGATTTAATATATTTTGGACTTGAATTACGTCTGATTAATAAAATTAGATTCTCTGCTATTGTTTCATCTGTCAAAATATCAATTTTTTATACTGGAAGTATTGTCCTTAAAGTTGAAAACTTTATATTTCTGTCAGCGAAACTTCCATTCTTTCGTGGTAAAATCTGTCTTCTGTATAATTTTTCTTTTGCAACGTCAATTTTCAAGATTTTAGTAAGTAACACTATCTCTCTGATAAAATAGATTTATTTGATACAAAGTAGAACTAAAACACAAAAAGCCAAAAATGTGAATTTTGAAAATTTGGTGCGTTAGACCTTTATGGTTCCCGACCATTCAAATATTAATCTTTCTAGCCCAAATGGCAATTATTAAGTTTGTATCATATTTCTAATGGATACGAAAAAAGTATTTCTTCGTGTCGCTGTGGCAATAATACTATTTTCTCGGGCTATAGTAAAGATCAATATTATAATGCCAAATTTTATAACCGATAGTTTCTCCATGTATAATTTTATATTTTCAAAATAATTTTCGAATTAGAGTTTAATTATATTATAAAAATTATATTATTTAAAAAAATGGGTAAAATCTTAGTGAAAGCAGAAATCGCAATTCATTCTATACAACTGAATTGGTGAAAAGAGGTAACTTAGGTACTCTGAGCGGATATTTTTGTCAATTATTAGTTTTATTTCAGTGTTTATTTAAGTATTTTTCAATGTTTCACTTATATTTTAGTCATTCAAAAATGGTTTATAGATTAGTATGAATTGTAATTTGTAATTTTTAAATTTAAGAGAAACGGCTTTTTAGATGGTTGGCACTCAAAACTCTAGGTTCAAAATATTTAAAATTTATTTTTCCATGCAATGTTTTTTTTATTTGGAACTAAGTTAATTTAATTAATGCAAATATTATTTGAATTCTAATGAAAAAACTTTTTTCTCTCATGGGAAAATGGTACAATTTTTACAATTGAATGAATGAATTTGTAAAGTAGGCTTTATGATCGACACTTATGATATAGCTGTAGGATTTAAATTATAATTACCATTGATTTCACAGTTCATTACTCTTTTAAAAGTAGTTCAATATGTCAATGTACTTATTCATGCAATAAATTGAGTATATTGTTGGAATGTGTATGGCCGCGCGGATGTGTGTATGCCTGTGTGACTTAATTTATACACAAGAATAAATGTGTAGAAAGCTACAGTATTTATTGACAACAAAAGGATCGAAAATGATAATAGGTGTTAGTATAATTTGAATAAGTGTGGGGGGGGGGTAGTTTAAATAAGGTGAACTGAATTTCGGAAACGCGACCGGAATAGATGTTGCATTGGAATAGTGACGTAAATAACGAAAGCCGGCCTCTTGGCTGAGAACCAGAAGGTGGACAATGACCTGGGCTCGGTCAAGGTGAAAACCACTTCGCCCAAGTGTCGCGTCGGTCATACAAATCGAACCCTCTCATCTACGTGGCTGGAATCTTCTAATGAATTAGCTTAGTCAACGATCAAAGTGCATTCATCAGTTTAACGGGGCATTTCAACCCAGTTTGAACAAACAATCCTGGCTAAATCCATAAATTCAAATTCATTTTGAAAAAACTAATTTTTGAGTTCTAAAAATAGAAAATGAAACTTTTGTTGGTCATTATTTGAATCAGAGTGTTCAGCAGGGTATCCTTTATTTTCCCAACAAAAAATTCTTTTGCCTCCCGGGGCGGTTTTTGTTGCAATGGCCAAAAAATGTTGTGCTCCAAATATCAGCAAAATCAGTTAATATTTACTTTAGCACACATCCCATTCAGTTTTCCATGTGATTAACATGGAATAGTCAGTGACAGTCGGAATGAAACATCCAAAATGGCGGTTAGTTAAATTAAAAAAAAGATTTAATTTTTCCACTTTCCAGTGGAAGCTTCGCAAACTTAGCAAGATAAGTAAATTTATTTTGAAATATTTTTCATATATCGTTAGGTCGGTAGCCTCATTGGATTTTTTAAAATTTAGATTTATTCACTATTTCATAGTTTCTGCAAACAAACTTTCTATTTTTGTCAGTTTTGAGAGATCTCCCTATAAAAATGGTGAAATTAATAAGCTTTCTTTGTTAAATTCGAACTAGGCACCATCTTGGATTTTTTCAAAATTTCGTCTGTCACTCACTATTGTATAGTTCTAAAAATAAACTTGCTTATCTTCTAAAGTTTAAGAGAGAGTTTAAGAGAAAATGTCGACTATCTTGGCCTACTGCACATTTCTTTTAAATAAATTGTCTTATCTTGTCAAGTTTGAGAGGCTCAGGTTAAAAAATTGAGAAATTAATAATTTTTTAGCAATCTAAAGAGCCACCGCATTTTTTATTTTTTCAAAACGTTTAAGTTTTTTAATGTCAGCACTTACTTCGTAGCTGTTGAGGAGTTTTTGCATAAAATTACTGACATTGTAAATATTGAGTATTACATGAAATTAATCTGAAAATCTTAAAACTATGGATGGGGCAGTCTGTATTGAATTTGTATAGAGCGTTCCAAGAATTGGTTGGGATTGCCGGAAGTGCCGAAATTTTGAAAATCACTCGATGGCGGAACTCTGCTGAAGAAATCAGACCCGAATAAACTCGGCGTCGTTTGGATGCATTCGGCTGTTTGTTTGTCTCACCGAGGCGGCAAAATATTTCAAAGATTTCCAAGTGTCCCTCTGCGGAAATCGGAGATTTCTCAGTGATTAGGCCCTCGAAAAGACCATTTTTTGTCATCTTGTATGGGTCTTATGATTCCTCGGTTTACAGAAAAATATGACGAAGACTGCGACAGTTACGTCAATTTTTCATGTTTTCTTCTTCAAATTTGCCCCCATGTTAATCATATGAAAAAATTTAAGGGATATGTGTTGGGGGTAAATATTAACCGATTTGGCTAAAATTTGAAGCACATCATTTTTTGGGCTATTGGAACTAAAGCTGTTCCTGGAAGCATAACAAATTTAAAAAAAAAAAAATTAATCACGTAGGGTTCAGTATGCTCCATGTTATTACTGAAAAGTAATAACTTATAGTTGCCGCAAAGTAAAAAAATTATATTTGATCTTTACCAGAAAAGATTGAAATTCAGTTACTTTAAAGATTATTTTATAAGGAAAAATCATTTTTAATACGAAAGAGATCCGTTGGCTCAGGTGGAGGTGCGCCATGCTTGAAAGCTTGAGGTCCGGGGTCTGATCCCTGAGCCGGGTACCGGTATGCCACTGAGATCTTGATAAAGACTGTTTTTTTTTTTAAATTAAAAGTATCCCATTTCCTCAAAGTTATTAGAAGCAAGTTGAAAAACGTTTTAAAAATACATGGTAAAGTTAGTCAGTAGAAATTTGGAAATGTACATTCGAGTTCATTAAATCGTTGAATTGATCTCAAAAATTAATTTAGGTTGGGGATGGAGAAAAAAGAGAACCAAGAAAACAAAACAAACGCGAATCAAAATTGAGAACCTACAGAAACCGGATGTGCGAATAGATTTCCAACATAAGATAATCGAAAGCATAGATGGGGCAACATGGGAGGACCGTATAAAAAACAAAGATATAGAGGGCGCCTGGACAATGTTACGGAATATCCTTGTTAGATGTACGATCGAAGTGTGTGGTACCGCAGTTGTAAGAAGAATGTCTGGTGTCGCGTGGTGGAATGATGAAATTCAGGCTGCCAAAAAAGCAAAGAGAGCAGCGTACAAGAGAACTTTGAACATCGCAGGTCTTAGCAATGAGGAAAGAAAGAAATGTAGAAATGATTATAGACATGAAAACAGGATACTCAAACGATTAGTTAAGGAACGTGAAGAGACAATTAGAGCAGAAGAAGAGATGAAAATACAAAACGACTTTGAAGGATGCAAAAACTGCTTTATAAAAAAATGAAAGGAAACAAAAGTATAGAATTTGTCAACATGAGAAATAGTAGAGGGGAAATTGTATATGATGCAGACGGAATACTAGAGGCTTTCAGAGACTATTTTAGGAGACAATTCGGAGATAAAGCTATAGGACACCACAACTGCGATGTTGAACACAATGCGATAGAAAACTCGATTGAGAAAGTCTGTGTCACTGAGGTTAGGGATATAATTAAGAACTTGAAAAACGGTGAGGCTGCCGGGGTAGACGGTATTAATGCTGAAATGCTTAAATATGGTGGCGAGTACATACCACATAGAGTTTGCGAATTGATAAATTTATGTTTCGAGATGGGAGACGTCCCAGACGATTGGAAAGAAGCGATTATAGTACCAATATACAAGAGAAAGGGAGATAAAAGCGAGTGCAATAATTACAGAGGGATTAGCTTATTAAGCACCGTAAGTAAAATATATTCAAAAATACTTAATTCGTAGGGTAATGAAAATAACAGAAACAAAGATTTGGGAAGTCCAAAGTGGGTTTATGCCAGGAAAGTCATGTACGGATTAAATATTTAGCTTAAGGAAAATAACAGAAAAGAGTTTGAGAGTAGGAAGAAAAGTTTTATGTGCACTTGTTGACCTAGAAAAAGTTTTTAACAAGGTAGATAGAAGTAAACTTTGGGAAGTCCTAAAAGAGTATGGAGTCAATGGATGGCTCCTACAAGCTATAAAAACAATTTATACAGGTAGCAAAGCGAGTGCAAGAGTGAATGGGAAATTGAGTGACTGTTTCGATATTATTTAAGGAGTTAGACAAGGATGCGGTATGTCTTCATGGTTATTTATATTATTTATGGACAAGTGTTTAAGAATGTCTCTTCGACGAAGAATGTGTGGATCTCGATACAGTAAGAGTACGTGGGTTAGCGTTCGCAGATGATAAGGTTGTTATGGCAGAGTCTATCGAAGACTTACAAAGAATGTTTAATAAACTAGATGCAAGCATGAAGAGCATGGGCCTAAAAATTAACGCAAATAAAACAAAAACTATGGTGTTCGAAGGAAAGAGTGAGAAAACACTATGCGATATTTTATTAAATTATGAGAGAATTGAACAAGTTGATAAGTTCGTATACCTTGGTACCTTATTTACTAGGGACGGAAAGATAGATGAAAAAGTTAGATAGACGCATAAACGAAGGTAAGAAGGTTATTGTAGAGCAGGTCCCCTTATCAGAAATAAAAATATATCAAATAAAGCTAAAATGGCAATACATAATTCTATATTTGTACCGAGTGTACTATCCGGTAGCGAGACATGGACTTATCAAGAAAAAGATTAGAGTAAAATTAACGCAATTGACATGAGATTTATGCGCATAATATGCGGGGAAACTTTGATTGACAAAGTAAGTAACGAGATAATTCTAAAAGAATGTGGTGCAGAAGAGACGCTAGTAGACACATGGGAAAGAAATCGGTTAAGATGGTTCGCACATGCTGAGAGAATGCCAAATGAACGACTAACGAAACAAGTGTATCAAGGTAAAGTAAATGGCAGCATGCCCAGAGGTAGACCGCGGAAAGAATGGTTAGAATGTGTGAATGAGACCTTAGTTAGAAGAGACATAAGAAGTCACAGAAACATGAGAGCCTGCATGAAAAAATGCATGGACATAAGAGAAGCCAGAGAAGTATGCCAGGACAGGAAAGTAAATAGTTAATAAAATGAGTGTTAGTAGAGTGAATGACGCCTGAAACAAAAGACCTTGGCCACTAATGGACCCAAGTGGGAAACCTTACATAACGAATTTGTGAGGATCTTCACTCAGGGTGATTGCCAGAGAGATTGATCGGGAAATTGGGTCGGAGCAGTGTTGCGGAACGAACGTGTTATTTACTTACATAAATAATACGAGAATTCTGGATCAATCTGAAAATTCTCTATCCCTTCCACACACTACTCCTTTCCCCTACCGAGTGAGTCACGTCTACCCCGAAAGGGAAATGGCTTTATGGTGTAATAATAATAACAAATTAATTCAAGTGAATGAAATACATCATAATTGAACGGAATTCAACGGAACGGAGACAATTTTTGATTGTTTTGACAGAAATTTAGTATAATTTTAGGTGATATTATATAAATTCAATCGAATTTAATAGAATACAATTGAAATATTAAATAGTATTCAATGAAGTTTAGCGGAATTGAATTAATTCAGAAGAATAAATTGTAATCCAAGTTATTTTCTTGAGCTCAATAGAATAATGGGGTAAAAATGGTTAAAAATATTAATATTTTTGGAACAGCTTCGCGTTTTGATAAGTTAAAGGAATGTTTAGAGTCCTAACGTAGAACATTAGCAGAGTAATAATGTACTCGTGATAAAATAAAAATATTGTTACTATGAAAAATTTATATAGTATTGTTAAAGGTAAGATTTAAAGAAATAGTTGAAATATTAAAAATGACACTAGAGCTATAAAGGAAATACTTGTTCCTATTGAAATCTATACTGATGTCATATGAAACTACATTTAAGAACTTTGTTGAGTATCGGAAACAAACGTTACTTTTTCTCTAGGAACACAGAGAATTATAATTATAAAAAAAATCGAATAAGTAAAAGCAGAAAGTTTATTACGAAAGCTGATTTATAACTGATAATATTTAGCGAAACTAATTTTGCAGTTTTCCGTAATATAAAAAAGTTCTAGTTTACAAAATTGCAAATTCTTCTGTTACGCCTTAAAAAAAAAGTTTTAATTTTCTTTACGGAAAATAAATGTTGATTTTTGGTTATTTATAAATAAATAACTTTTTTTTAAATTATAATTTATGACTTTTCGAGATGAAAGATCAAGTACAAATTTAAGTTTCTCATATATATACATTTCTCGAGTTATATATGAAGAGGAGAGTGTCTTCTTCCCTTTCACTTAGAAATTTTTCAACACTTTCACTTTTATTGGAATAATAAGTACCAAATCCGTGAAAAGGACTGGGAGTGCGAAAGTGAAATACTAAATGGAGAAAAGTAGATTAAAGTATAAAAATTAAATATCTCTTTAAGTATGAATAGAGAAAATCAGTACGTATTAAATAAACACATTTTGTAGTCCTGATATTGATAATGCATGAACAAGTTGAAGAGAAAGAAGCAAGTTAGAACATTTTTAAAGATAACAATAGCATCACGTGAATTGTACTAGCCATTTTATATTTTATGCTTTATAGCACATTGAAATTTTATTCAAATCATGCTCTTCGGATAGAGTGAATAATAGAATTTTAAGCCTTTCCGAACAGTTCTTGAAGAACATTGTGTATTAATTCGAATAACAATTATTTTGATATCCAAGCATAACCTGTCCAGAATTTATTCATCTTGTAACGAATGACACTTCTCACAAAAACACGTAAAATATATCTTCCATAAAAATTAAGAGATAAGTCATTTTACGGTCTTGAGTCCAAGAGTTTGATAAATTGAGGGAACCGGTGAAAAAATAGTCAAAGCAATTTAATTAATTAATAGATGAGATTCTGTCAGCGGACAAAATTTTCATCGCCATATCAAAACACATTTAAACATTTTTCAATTGAAAAATAGAAAGCGTCATGTAAATTGGCTGATTATACAATTCGTTTTCAATATTGCTAGTTGTAAAAATACCACAGAATTTTTGCTCTAAGACCTAGTTATTTTTGTTTTTGCCCATTATTCAGTTTATGCTGATATACACTTTACTGGTTTTCCCCATGTTTATGATATATGGGTAGAATATGTAATTATGGATACATCTCACATTTCGAAATGATTTTGTCTTATTTTTTAATTCATTACCGACGCTAATACTGATTTGACCTTTTAATCAAAAGGATTCATTGTAACGTGATATGTTTTGATGGCATGCAGGCAGGTGTAAAGAATTATACACATTATACAAATATACATAAATGTGAAAGTAATTAAGCCATATGAAATTTTTACACTTTTAAAGTAGATACATTTGAAACTCTTGATATTGGATTAATTAAAAATTAACAGAATAATATATAGGTGAAATAACACTTGAAATTCTTCTTTTCAATCCTCGATTATAACATTAATGTCAACTTTTCATGAACACCACGTGATTTCTATTAAAAACTTTCTCGATAGTAACTGGTTTGAGCAAAAAGAAACTTTTTCCAGCTTTAGCTGAAACTTTTGGTGCTTTCTCGTTAAAACTCTTTAAAGATCGTGCAAGGAAGCTGAAGTTTCACACTTCTATAGCCTGGCGAACGTTTTTAATCATTTTCTTTTTACCTAAAAATAAAAATATTACATTTACAAAAGCAGGTCATACTTATGTTTAAGGGGTCTAGGTAATTAAAAATTACTTGCAAGCAAAAGCACTTTTTTCTGGAAATGTTAATTTCCTTGTAAAACCAAACAAGTTTATCGTTTTTCGTCTTTGAAAATCAAAAGGTATTCCCCCAGGAAGTAAAAAAAAAAAAAATTGTCAATAGAATTTTCGACTTGCGAAAGATAACTGAATTTGGAAATGCCATCCCCAAAACTCTGCCCTCGAAATTATAGATACACTTTTTGCAAGTTGTATCTGAATGTATTCGAATACAATTTCGAGAATGGCGCCCCTGCACTTATTAAAATCTGTTAAAGTGAATCTCAAATCCTCGTGAACTAATCGTAGGCGGCAACACCGAGCCGAGTATACGCTAGATGGCTCCAACGTCGACTTTGTTGCGACACATCTAAAGCATTGAGTGACCACCGTCAGATATGATGCAAGTGACAGTCGAAAAAAGTTTCCTTAACCTTTTTACAAATGCGATATGATAAATACTAATAAGTAAGTTTAAAAAATATATTTTGTGAAGTTTGCATGATATAAATGGCACTTTATACTTATTCGCAAAGTTCATTTTCTTGAAATTCGTATCTCATTGACAGAGGGTCTAGTACTCGGCTTGGTGCTACCACCTACGATTAGTTTTCCATAATGGACCACATTCCTTCAATCCTTGTTAAATTTAAAATTAATAATTTCGTTGTAAAGAGTAAAATCAAATAACTAATTGGTTTTGCACTGTAAAACAGTATTTTGTGATCCAAAAATTAATTAAAAGATTGGCAAGCAACAGTTGTGAGATCTGTAAATATAAAGCATAATCACATGCGTTCAAAGGTATATATTTTTAAAAACTTTTAGTCCAGAAGTATTTGTCGCTTTGCGCGTACATTTTTAAGCAAAACTGTTTTTTCTTATTTTGTTGATGTTAACAAATAATTTCGGGTGAAGTTCCGAAAAGAGATTTCTTCCGAATCTTTTGAAGCTTGATAAAACTATTAAAATTTTATATTTTTATTTATTTATTTCAGTTATTAACACAAATTTAACAAACGTCTTTAGTTAAAAGTAAAAGGCCCTTTAAAAAATACTCTGTTTATGTAATGAACATTTTTGAGTAAAAACCATTTTTTTTGTGAAAATAAGGAATATCTTGATAAAAAGTTGAGAATTTCTTTAAATAGGACTTGCTACTAGAAGCAATTCAAGTTACACTCATTAACCTTACCAATATCTCATAAGGGAGGCAAGGCACCCCTGTGCGTGGTCACAGAAATATAAGATCACACCCTTGCCCTTTTTCCAACGCCTCGTGGGGTGGGAAGACACCCCTGTGACTGGTCACAGAAATAATGTAAGGTCGCACCCTGTCCCTTTTTACAATACCTCGTGAGGCGGGAAGCCACCCCTTTAACTAGTTAAAGTAATTATTTAAGTTACACTCATACTCTTTTTTAATGCATCGTGGGGGGGGGGGCATCCCGGTGACAAATCCCAAAAATATATCAAGTCACGTCCTTCCCTCTGTTCCAGCATGTGTAATATGTGCACAGTAAGCCCCAGGAATAAATTTTATCTTTTGAAAAAGATAAAAACGTAGCATCACGTTTATCTAACGAAAGATAAAATTCATCTGAAAAAAAGATAAAATTTATCTGAAAAAAGGTTAAGTTTATCTGACGTAAATATTTTTTTGACATAGGTTATATGTCAGACGGCTGCGTCTATTTTCACATCAGGGTCGATAGAAAACTAAAGATTTGTTCAACAAAAGTGAAATAAAGTAAGAATATTAAAAATTGAATACCGCGAGGATTTTTAAATTTATAAAGAACATTTTTTTCTGTGAAAATAGACGCAGCAGTCTGACATAAAAGCTATGTCAAAAACATATTTATGCCAGATAAACTTTATCTTTTTTATATTCTCATCAGAGAAGGTATTAGATTTGTGTAAAATTTGACCCCCCAGTTTTTGTCAAATGTCCACGTTTTGAGACCGTCTGAAACCGAAAAACAGGTTTTTACGAATGTGTCTGTATGTCCGTATGTCTGTATGTCTGCCTGTATGTCTGTATTTCTGTGAACACGATAACTTTCGAAAAAATTAATCTATTAGATTGCCCTTTGGCACACTCGTTTAGTGTCCTAAATTAAAGGTCAAGTTCGTTAGTCAACCATTTTGGATAAAAATTCAAAAAGTAGGCACATTTTGGATATTTTTGAGACCACTTTTTTAAAAATTCCGAAGTTCTCTGTACGGTTATTTATAGTATTCAAAAAGTTGAACAATTTATCCTCATGACTTTTTTTGAAAAATCAAAAATTACCAGAGTTAGATTACGATACGAAGATTACGATAACAACTTTTTTCATTCAATCAAAAAGTTGAAAATTCCAAATTTGATCGTACAAAAAATTTTTGAAACCACATTTTTTCGAGATTTTAAAATTCTATGTACGGTTGTTCATAGTAGTCAGACACTCTAACAATTTATCATTATTACTTTTTTCTACAAAAAGAAAATGATCAGAATTAGAGCATTTTGAAAGTAAAAAGAAAAAAAAAACTAAAATGATCATTTTAAGCCAAACAACGCATGATATGAAAAAAAGTCAAGAGAAGAAAAACTTTGCTTTTTGAAAGCCCTACAAGATTACGATAACAACTTTTTTAATTTGGTCGAAAAGTTTAACGTTCCAAATTTGATCGTACCAAAAAAAATATAAAAAATCCACAAATTTTATTTTTTGGTCAAACTATGAAAGGTACGAAAAAAATGAAAAAGCTCAAATTACGCGCACTAGAAAAAACTACAAATTCATAATGACTCACTCTTCGACACAAGTTATGAAAAAAATTAGGCAAAACTTGCTCATCTAAAAAAGAGCTATTATTTTTGATAGGACACGTAGTTTTTGATTCAGTCGCAAAAAATAACATTTAAAATAAAAACGTTAAATTTTTTCGAAAAAAAACGACACAAGGTATACACTACAATTAACAGACAAAATTTATCGCCTAAAAAGATCTATAAATTTATTATTAATCATTTTTTGATAGGACATGTAGATTTTTTTCGTAAATTATAAGATTAAAAATTTTAAATTTTTGGAAAAAGCACAGAAAAGACGAAAGAGGACATAGGCTCCTATATAGGACCCTCCCGAGTAAAAATGCTTCGACTTGAGTTAGAATTGGTTATGTCTTGAGTTCGTCTCCACGACATCGATATCTGGCTGCGTCTCAAAACTGAGTCGAGACATAGGCCTTCGGCTTACTTTTATGGCCACATCAGTTAAAACGGCATTTAATTGTCTCAAGTCGAGCCTTGTCTTGGCTAAGACGACGTTTACTTGTCACAAGACGAGCCTTGTCTTGGCTGAGATAGTCGAACCTTTTTCGGATCATAGATGAGATTAAAAGTGACGAATGAAAAAATTGTTATTATAAAATAAGTTATTTTTAGTTTCAAAATTTAGAATCTATGAATCCGTTAGAAATACGTAAAAACAAACAACTTTTTCGATATCATCGTTAAACAAGTGAAATACAAATAAATATAAGTAAATGAGTTAATTGAATACATACATATATATATATATTGTATAAAAATATACAAGATTATTTATTCATTAACAAAGATTAGCTTTTATGGCAGTCAGAATGATCCTTTTTTATGCCAGGTATTCAACCGAAGTTATAAACCGCTCGTGTTGGAGTCATAAAAATTTGACTCCAAGGATAAATTTATATCTTCAAGGTATAGAAACTTGTCTCCAAGACATAAATTGAAGTCTGACTACTTCTCAAAACTGAGACATGCTCAAGTCGACATTTTCGACTTCAGCACGTCTTGATTGGGGGCAATTCAAGTCGAACCTAAGTTGAAGCATTTTTATTCGAGCTATATAGGTTCCTGTATTAGACACTATGCAGATGAGCAGTAGTTTTTACTTAATCGTAAAGAACAAG
>NC_046658.1:55061749-55064622 GCF_010883055.1 Belonocnema kinseyi | reverse complement strand
GTATGCATATTATGAATTGTAATGATATACATTTATTGAAATGATACATGTTTCAGAGCAGCTTAGAATACAATTTAAAGCAAAATAAGAAACAAATACAAAGATAATCATGATAAATACAATTTGCTGTTTATTTTGCAATTTTTTAATAAGTAGTCCCAGACAGAGTTACACAAAAAATGTATTATAATTGATATAAAAGTGTTGTGTATAATGTAGAAAAGTTGACATGTTGGGACAAAATCGAGTGCGAAGCACGAGATACGTGATGAGAATATGTTCGTTAAAGCCAAAGGAGCTTTAACAAAAGACAGTTCAAAATCACAAAATTACAGTTGCCGGTCCGTTCACCTTTGATTTTAAAAGGTCTGAGTCCGAATGCGGAGGAAATGCAGCTTTAATTTATTAATGATTAATTCTTCAAGTTTCAGTTCATTAATTTCAGAATTTTTGAAGCAGATTATTTTAAAGTTGAAAAAAACCCCAGATCCCTATAGAGTAGAAGAGAACATTTTAGACAAGGTTCTACTACAAGATATGTTCGGTGCGCCAAGATTCCAAATTGAACGTTTTGAGGAAGTTGCGAAGAAGTAGCAAAAAACGAGGTTTGACTGTGCTCGCAATTAGTTAATATTTATTTTTTAAATACCTTTTTTGTCATATCGTTAGAGTATAGCAGTAGTGGGTGTTTATATTAAACAAAATTTTTAAATAAAATTTCAGTTTTTCAAATTATAAATGATATTCGGATCATATACTGTCGTATGATGATGAAGAGATAAAAGTAATGGCAACCAGTAGCGTGACAGTACTCTGGAAGAGTCCCGCAGGGGCCTTCTCTTTAATTGGGTTGTAGACGTGTTGACCCCAGAAGAACTCTAGTAGAAAATCGAGTAGGGCCCCTATGGCCTCAGCGTTACGTTCTATACGGGTATCCTTCTAGTTTTCTCCACTAGAGCCCGACTAGAGGTAGGAAAAACTAGCCAGAGCCCCACCATAGCCCTTCAGAAATTTCTGCACGGGCTACAGAAATCTGTGCACCTTTAGGTGAGGGCCAGAGCGAAGGTATTTGAGCATCTGAATAACCTACCCATATAATTGTATTCCTTAATCTTCTCCAATGTCCAATTCTAAAACAGTTCAATTTTTGAGAACCAAAAACTAATTTTTGTATTGCTTTAAAAGCTAAAATTGGAAAATATTTGCATCAAAATTTCGCAATTTTTGTAGATTTAAAATATCAAATTTAACAATTTTGTAGTTTCAAATTCAAAAATTAAAAGTGTCAGTACAATTTTTAGAAAATTTTCATATTAAAAAACATCATAGTCAGTTTTATATTCAATAAGTTTAGATTAAAATATGCTGAATTATTTGGATTCAATCTTAGTGAGTTTTCAATTGAACAATTTTATATTTATTTGTGTAATTAAATAATTTCGTATTAATTGCCTCCAGAATAAATTCAAAACAATGAAAAATGAAAAAAAATCATGTTGTCAATTTAAAGCCTTAAAACTCAGAAGATTCTAGAACTACGCATTGGAAACTCAATTATTTTTTGTTTTGAAAGTTTCAAAAATAAAGAAAATTTGAAAGTCATCTTAAAAGAAACAAGATTTCGAATTGGAAGACTTAATATTGTGCAATTTAAACAATTTAAATGGTAGCGATCTTGTTTTATATTCTTTTCCTCAATTTTCAATGTAATATCCGAAAATTGTCCCATTTTTAGTTGAAGATTTAAGGAAATTAATTATTAAAAATTGACAAATATTTGATTGAAAATTTTCAAGAATTAATGAATTTCTACAATTTGGATGAAATTATAAAAATTGAGCTATTAAAAATTAAAAGATTGTGTTGAGTTAAATAAGAGTGGACAAAAACGTAACTATCTGAACTTGATAACCTAGATATTGACTAAACAATTTCAGATGTCTGAATTTTCATGTTAAATGCTGCATTTAAAAGTTTTCTTTTTCAAGAGTTTGGATTTGCAATCAAACCTAAAATGATTAAATTTATAAAAGTATAATTAACAATTTTTAATTTTTTAATTCATTTAAATTTTCTTAAAATAATAGAAAAAGTTTAATAAGATTATGTATATAACAGGTTTTAATTGTACAATTCTTGATAATTAGAAACTTTCAGTTTTGAATGAAGTTCGGATTCCTTGAGTTTTTAACATCTTGTTTAAGACTGTTTAATTTTTAATGTTTCATATTTAAAATTACTCAATTGCAAATTTTTTAAAAATTGATTTCTGCTGTATTATAATTTTAAAAGTTTCCACGTTGAACAGTACACTAAACTGAGTGATCCAGTCGTTCCAGGAAGGCTGAGAACGGGGTGACTGAACGCGAGAGTGAGTATTAATGAGCATTAATTTAGTTTTGGACCTTAGAAAGATGTGCCTGATGTATATTATTACTAAATTATAATTGTTGGTATCTGATGGCAATTTAAAATTCTACAATTTTAGAAGTTTTGGCTTTGAATCATTCAATTTCAAATTGTCACATTTTAATCGCTTAGAAATAAAAATTATTATATTTGAAAAGTTTTAAATTATTGAATTTTTTACGCTATTCATCAGAAATAATACAGTTAAAATGGCTTTGAATTTTAAATGATCCGTTCTTCAAGACTCTTATCTGAAATTGTTCAATTTGGAAATGGTTCTATTTTCGAAATTATAATTTATAATTATGCACTGTTGAGAATCTTAAATTAAAAATTAAATTTTTAAGTTTTGTGAGCATCTGATTAGGCAATTTTTTAATTTCAAACACTTTTATTTTCAAATTATTTAATTTTAATAGTTTTTACTTGGGAAGAATAGATTTATCATTCCTTTTCATTTCATT
>NC_046658.1:55054734-55061649 GCF_010883055.1 Belonocnema kinseyi | reverse complement strand
TAATTTGAAGCGTTCCAATTCGAAATAATCAATTATTGTTTCAATAACCAGGCGAAAATATGATATATAGTTTATATATAGTCTGAAGTATTATATATAATATTCATTTCTTTTATACATTTTTTGTATAAAACAAATTAATATCAATCATAAAACTTCACACTATATATAAACTATATATAATGTTTCCGCCTGGGTAATTTGAAAAACTTTTAATATTTCAAACTTTGTGTAGCAATAGATTTTTAATTTGTTGATGTTTTCAATGTTAGGAAATAATAACCTAGTGTCTTGAAGATACGGTTGACGCGAGTGAGTTTGCTGCTATTGATTGAAGAATTGCAAAATTATGAAATTGTAGGCAACATGGAAATAAAACTAAGTTCGTAATAAAGATTCCATTTTAACATAGTGAGTTATCAAAACTTGTGTTACCTATTGACTCTCTATCTTAATCGCAATTTTATTTTAGTTTTAGAATGTTAGATGTCAGTAACATTCCCGAATTGGTTTGAGAAATTCAATTATTCCACATCATCTTTCGCTACGATCTCGTCATAATTTGATCACCGCCCATTACGTGCATAGAATTGGCGACATGCAAACGCATTTCTTCGTTGACTTATAGTATGCAAGGTGTCACGCTTTCGCGGAATCGCACTTCGTGAAGACGATAATTAGTGCTCGAAGCGAAATGGTAGAAATTGCGGTGAAATTATTAGTTAACGTGATATACCTTGCATATAAAAAGTATTATAATACATTGGAATACTGAAAAATTTAAATTATAAGTTTAAATAAATTCATTTATTTAAATTATAATGTATTCTGTATTTGATCTTTTTACATAAGAAGAAATTTTGAAGCGCACATATTTTCAGTGCCATAGAGTTGCATTTGTTAGAAGTAAAAATGAAAAAATTGCATTGTTATTTTTACCTTTTAATTTACCGGGATTATATTGTCTATAGTAAGAACAAAAATTGCTGAAAAGTAGTTTGGGTGCATTCTTTAATTGTGATGATGTCATGGAAATTGTGGTCCGACATAGACTTAATTAGGATTGTTTTGAATTTATTGTCGATGTGTAAGTATATACGTGGGTGGTTTCCAAGAAGTGGACCATTTAAGGTAATGGGATTTTGTGAAAATAAAGAAGAATTCCAAACCGTATAAAAATATATATTTTTTATGACAGCAAACTCAGAGAGTATATAGAAATATAAATCTGAGAAATCAAGGAAAGTATTTACAATGGATATTAATTTAACATGTTCTTAAGGTCGCGTGACAAGATATGCGACTATGATAAAAGAAAAAAATTCCAAAAATCTTTTTAAAATGGCTTGTCTAGTCGTATCGTAATCCCAAATTTAGTTTTTCACTTAAGAGTGTTAAAACATCCTCTTGTTTTATGGTAAGATAAATCAATTTGGAGTGTTACCGGACATTTTTATAATAAAATATCGTAAAAGTAGTGCTCATTAGCACTGTCATTTGTATTTAATGTTGATAAATCGATTTTTAACTAAACTGTATATCATACTCACAATTATTTCAAAACAGGCCTCCGTGAAAAGGTGTCCTAAGCGTAGGCTGCAGACGACGCCTTAAGGATCTATACGATGCTCTTCAATATTTTACACGTGTTTACACTTTATAAGTAAAGGTTCAGATTGAAATGGCGATCATCGAAAACATGACGCGATATTTCGATGCGAATGTTGGCAGCACTGCTCAGATTTCAGTTCTATACCAATATCGCCAAGGGGCCAAACTTGTAACCTTTACTACTTTTATTTCTTGAAAAATAAATATACTTGGAATCAAAAATCTTTATTATTACTTTCCTTGTTCTAAAACTAAATGTTCAGTTACCACATAATTGAAAAATTCCAACTTCTCTGAATAATCACGTTTAGTAAGTACTATAATGAACGAAAAAAAAACAATATAAAATACAAATTATATCGGTGACTCGGCTTCCTTTTGCACTTAACAATATGACTAAATGGTTAGAGTTTCAGAATTATTTAATTTCTATTTTTACATCGTTTTTAATAAACTGATTTTTCCAGGACAGCTACGTCCCAGACTGTAGAAAAAACTTGTGGGAAAGACTTTGAAATGATTTTTAAAATCTTCAACTGTTAAATGTTGAACTCTAGTCTTAATTTTTATCTTTTTAATTAGGTATTAGGGACATAATTAAATCTCAAATATTTACAAAATACTGTTAATATTATTAACAATTTTTAAATTTAAATTTGTTGTTTGGGACTAGTGTGTGATCACACATTTTGAGTACTTGTTTATTTATAATTTTTAAATAATGTCTAAAATATTGAATCTTCACTAAATTGTGTTTTGATATCATTTTTTTACTGAGGTGATTTATAAAAAAAAATATAATGCAAAGAAAAAGTGGAAAATGACTGGGACCTAAAGTGCTTAACTTCTGGCAATCGCCCAAATGTAGTTGTAATGAAGTAACACTTTTACAAGAATCGGGCTGATCTATTTTCTATGGTCATGATTAAAGTCTTCCATGATAAACTTCTTTATCAAACGAGAACCGCGGGGTACATAACTTAAAATGTCGGTGTATAACGATTGCATGATTGCACTGTGAAATTTAAATGTGAGTACAGAGATTGCAAAACGACAACAGGGTGATTGCAATTAAGTTTGTACATCGATACGTCCAATTTAAATAGTCTAATTTCAATATATCCATTAATTAACAAAATATTTTGAAATCATGAAAAATGTATTAAGAAAATTAAAAGAACTCTCTGTGGTCGAAAATAAGATGTTGGATTGTGAAAAAAGTCGGGGGGGGGGGGGGGGGGGGGGGGGGGGTATGGGAAAGGCGATTTTGACTACGCTTTTAAAAATGATCTATTATTTATTCTTTAGATATTATTTATTATTACTTATTATTGTTAGTTGCTTTTAATCATCACTCATAGAAGGTTTTCATACATAATAATTCAATGGATTCATTTCATCATAACGAATACATTTTATACTTGAAACATTGGTGCATATTTCAGAAATTGAGAATTTGTTCTCTTTTAAACAATAATCAAATTGACAAATTAACATTTTCGAAATATTGACAAATCTGTACATATAATAATTTCATTTGCTCAAAGTGTACTTCTAAATACATCAATCGATTCATGAACAATGAAGAAGGTTTGAACTAATTATTTTGTTATATTTATAATATAACACATGCATATAAACAAAAAATCAAAAACTTCGAAAATTCTTTAAGATCTTGTATTTATCTAAATCATTTTTTGTAATTTTTACGATATTTGACGAATCAGCCTTGACAATGTTTTGTTAAATGAATGCATTTAATTAAAATCTGCCTGTAATTAAAAAAAAAAGTATTATTGGTATCAGCCTTCAGGTCATATTACGATGTTTCAAACAATGAAGTTTGAAAATTTGCATTCTTATATAACTTAAAATTGTTTAATTTTAAAGGATTCATTCACAAAAATTGAATTAAACAATTTAATCTCGAATTCTTCTATATTTGCAACGTTTCAGAAAACTTAAAATTATATTTTAAAGTTTTAATTTTAAGTTAGCATTAGAAAATTAATATATTAATTTTCTAATGCTATAAATCTATTAAATCAAAATCATATTCTTTCCATCTGGATTTTTGAGGTAACATTTATAGAAATGAAACTCATTTTTCGATTTTTCATTAGAGTACTTGAAAATTAAGCAGTTTTGTATAGCTGAAAGAATCTGCTAAAGCATAGTTATTTTTGAAAGAGAACCTCTATGTCATTGGGGTAAAAGGTATGTATATCCCTGCAAATTTAGCGCCAAAAAATCGATTGAATCGTGTAGGTGCCTTGACGAAAATAAATCTCGGGATGATAAAATTATGGCATACGGTTCATGACGCATGGTGCTTTTCTATACCTAGTCACTTTAGACACGTCGATGCACTTTTACGATAAGGTCGTTTCATGAGTCGATAAATGCAGGTGAACCAAGAAAGGCAAGGGTTGCACAATTTTTTAATAAAATGCAGGAAGCGAGTTTTGTTTTTTTAGACGTCGGACGCATTTTTAAGATAAAACTGCATATTTATATAAGATAAACAGACAGGTTTTTCAGTTATCACAGTAATACGAGAATTTGAATTCAATATACAGAGTCAGTTGACTCTTAGATTTAACCAAAAGGATCAATTACCGGTTTTTGATATCTCGTGATCCTTGGAATTTGCCGCAGGTTTAATTAATGAAAAACTTTTCACAAACGCAGCACATATAAAACATATCAATTTTAAGAATACAATTCTTTTAGAGAGTCATCGTGAATCAGATGATATCGTGATTCGCTTATGTTCAAACACTGCAGCCTTGGCAGCCACGTTAGCGCAGGTTCGATTCCCAAAGCAGGAAGTGAGGCAGAATGTGTTTTCAGAAAGCTTCGCTTCTGTCCCTTGGCATATCACTTCACAGATACTCCATACAGTTTATAATTAACCCTATAGTACAGTTGCTAATAAACCTGGCATTTGATGCGACTATAAACATTCACTCAATAAAAAAATAAAAAAAATACAAGCCTTTTGTTTTATTTAAGTGAAAACGTTTCACAAACAATCAAATTATACATATTTCCAACAAACCGCGATACACGCTTCAATCAAAGTTTTCATTAAGTGTTCGCGTATCAAAGTTCGCGCACGCCTTTCTACAAGCGCAAATAAATTTCAGATCGCCCGACTGAAAATCAAAGGTAGCATATGCCTATCAATTTTTCATCGCATTACTCCATATTTCAGATAGAGACTTGGAATTTAAGACCAATTTTTGGTTGAAATTAATTGATTTACTTAATTTAATTTAGAAAGGAAATTCAGTTAGTCTTAAAAGTCAGATTGTTGTATTAATCTGTAACTTTTCAATTTTAGAGTTGAAAATTGAACTGTTTTAAAGACAATTCGTCTTTTGCCTTGAAAGTTCAAAAGTTAGGTTGGATTTTTTTTCTTTCGTGACTGTAAAATCAATATTTGTTGAAAAGTCGTCTATTGGGTTACAAAATTCATAATTTCAGTTCAAAATTCAAATATTGGTTTGAAAATTTCTCTTTTTTTAGTTGCAAATTCTTTTATTAAAAATTTATCATATTCTTTGCCTCAAAATGTAACTGTTTGGTTATAAATGCCTCTGCTTGGTCAACAATTAATTTTTTGTTATTTAAAATTTAACTATTTAAATAAAAATGGATTTTGTTGTGGGTTGAAATTGAATCTTTTTTGTTTGAAAATTTGTCTATTTAATTGAAAATTCAAGTATTTATTTAAAAATTCAACTAGTAACTTAAAAATTATATTCTTTTGTCAAGAGTTGTTGAAGTTTTTTGTGTTTAATCTTTTTTGCTTTAAAATGCGTCCTTTTGAACTGAAACCTCATCTTTCATGGCAGAACAGTCATCTTCGTCGATTGAAATAAATGAGTAGATTGGTTATTTGTTATTTTTAATCTGAAATTCGATTGTTTTATTCCACTTTTCAGAGATTATATTTTTTAAATGTTATGAGATTAAGATGCTGGTCTTCGAATACGGTCGGGGAAAATGAAAAATATATTTCTAATTTATCTAAAATTTGTCTAAATTTAGGACCGTATTAACTAAATTTGAGAATTGAGTCTTAAATTCTGTCTATGACTTAAACTCAGATAAATTTGACTTAAATCGTGACTTTCACTGAATTTAATTCTAACTATTTAAAGTTGTAAAATTGTTACGTACCCTTGTATACTCTACTCAAAAAAATGTTTGGTTAAATCAACCAGAATTCTGGTTAAATATACCTTTACTATTTTTTCTGGTTAAATTAACCATATAATCAAGTTAATGTAACCAGATTTTTGGTTACTCTAACCAGAAAAAATAGTAAAGCCATATTTAACCAGAATTCTGGTGATTTAACCAGACATTTTTTTGAGTGTGTGTTTAAAATGTCCGTTGATACATTTCAGTTGTAATTATAAAGAAAATTTATGGACTCAGTACACTGTTGACTTTTCATAATATTCAATCATGTATTTGAAATGCTCTGAAATATTTATTAGAAAATATTTAGAGGTTAAAAGTGAACTTTATTTCACTTTAATTGATTATTTTACTTCAGTAGAATTTTGCGAAATCCATAGAAAGAGTAATTAATCTTTCTCTTAGCTCTTTCTTTACAAAACTTTGGTTGCGACATGGCAACAGACAGGAGATTGGATTATGAATTATAAAGTCTGTCATTCTTATGAAACGATATTATCCAGGTAATGAAGTTCTTCACCAGTTTGCGTAATTAGAGGTGTTCTGGACCCCCTCTAGAATTGAATCCATTCTAACATTCAGCTACTGGTGAACAGATTTCATTATCCTAAAATCTAAAGTTTGCAATGCACGGAGCATAAAAAAACAAAATCAAAAAGCAGACTGTTGCCTGTGATGTCTCAAATAATAACTTTCATATTTCTTTTTCCTTCATAATTCTTTACTTTATTTGTTATTACGAGGGTAGTTCAATAAGTCCTTAGAATGACCAACAGATGGCGCGCGAATCGCTCCAAATCATCTGTTTTCAGTCAGCACCACTCCCGACTAGATATATGGTGCAGTCACAGTGCACATCTTCTGAGTTTACGTGTTTTTATAACCAATTGAAAAAAAATTGTTCGTTAAGAAAAATGGAAAAAAAATGAGTTCAGAGCGGTAATCAAACATTTTCATTTAAAGGGTTTAACTCCATATGAGTAAAAAATAAATTGGACTCAGTTCATGGCACATCCGCCCCTGCCTTAGCAACGGTTTATAACTGGGTAAATGAATTTAAGCGTGGTCGTACATCAATAAGTGACGAACCAC
>NC_046658.1:55053374-55054634 GCF_010883055.1 Belonocnema kinseyi | reverse complement strand
CCACCGTATTCACCAGACCTGGCCCCCAGCGACTATTACTTGTTCCCTAACCTGAAGAGATGGCTCACCGGTAAGCGTTTTTACTTAAATGAGGAGCTCATATCTGAAACTGAGGCGTATTTTGGAGACCTTCGGATCGAGTACTTTTCGGACGGTATCAAAAAGTTAAAAAATCGTTGGACTCGCTGTATCGACCTAAAAGGAGAGTATGTTGAAAAATAAGACCGACTTTGGCCAAAAAAACGTCTCTGTGTTTCATTTTTCAGGGACTTATCAGACTGCCTAGTACATACAATCATGTACAGCTGCAATATATTTTTACCTGAAAAACTACACTCGGGTGGTCATTATTGTGATTTTTTGGGGTGGTAACACAATGGTTAACGGTGTTTTTCCAAATCACGTTAGAAATTTTCAACAAAAGACCTGAATTTTCAACGGAAGAGCTGAAATAGTTACAATTTCAGTTTGAAAAAATTCATTTTAAACAAAAAAAAAGAATTTTCTAACAATTAAATTCAATCGAAAAAGACGACTTTTTAACAAAATTGGTCAATACTTGACCAAAAAGATGAATTTTCAAAACAAGAAGAATAATTTTTTACCAAAAGAGATCAATTTTCATTAAAAATAGAGTTTTCAAGCTAAAAAATCGGATGTTCTCGAAAAAAAATGATTTTTAATACGAAAAAAATCAATTTCCAACAAAAAAGTTCATTTTCAACCAAGAGAGATGAATTATCAGCGACAAAGCTGAATTTTCAACGAAACGAAAAATTAATTCTCAAGAAAACAGTTGCATTTAGAACCAAATTTCAACAAAAAAGTTCATTTTCAACCAATTTTCAAAAAACATTTATACTGTACCGTCAATGTAATGGCACATTTTTCAACCAAAAGGCTTTCTAGCAAAAATAATTTGACTATCTTATTGGGTTCTATTACCTTAGTTGGTTTTTAAGTGAAAAAACGAGACAACGGGGAAAGACTGCGAAGCCTGCGATAAAAAAATAGCTTTCAATCTGGCATTTCAGAACAACAATAAAAGAAAGAGGGGAAGTTTCTTGAAAATAGGGGAAAAAGAGGAATTCTTTAAAGAAGAGGAAAAGAGGATAATATATACATAAATGGATCATATATACGAGGGTAATTCAATATGTCCTTAGAATGAAGTATAAAAACAATTTTTTTTGGTTAAATTTTTTTTATTTTTCAACATAATCTCCTTGGAGCTCTATACACTTGGTCAATCGCTTTTCA
>NC_046658.1:55049106-55053274 GCF_010883055.1 Belonocnema kinseyi | reverse complement strand
CGTCATTTGAAGGATCAAGCTCGACGAAAATGGTTCACATTAGTGAATACTAATGCCATCTCTTAGAATTTTCAGGTACTTATCAGACTGCCTAGTATTACATTTATATTTATTTATTGTCCTTCGTTTCTTAATCCTCATCAATCGGCGAAAATAAAGAAACCAATCCCCTTTAAAGCCGATCAGACCTATCAGACGTTCCTTGTCAGACGCAATTGGGATCTTTATAATAAATTAAGCAACTTCATGATAAGTTGATAAATTTTATGATTTAAAAAAAGAATTAAAAAAACAAATGCATTATTCGGGGATCTGTGGACGGAAAAATTCGTCTTTTTCGAAGTCAGTCTTTTTAATTGGGAACCTCATGATGATTTCAACAAAACTTATAATTGGTTTATAAATTATATATTTTTTAAAAAACAAATTTAATAAACAAATGCATTATTCGGGCATCTGTCGGTGGAAAAATGATTTTTTTTCGAGTATTTTTAATTGGGAACTTAATGAAAATGTAATTACCAATTATACTCAGTTGATAAATTCTATGATGTTTTAAACAAATTTAACAAATATATGCATCATTTGAGTATTTGTCGACGAAAACGTTTTTTTTTTTTAATCTCAGTCCTTTCAGTTTAAGTTTCTCATTAATTTCATTCTTTTAATAAGGCTGCAGCATTAGGATCGAGTAGAATGACTATTTTCTTTTACTTTTGTCTATGATATACCATTTTTGGATCAGTGGAAATTAACATTTCGCGCCCGAGATCTGTATTAGTAGCCTCTCTGCTACATTTTCGAGTGTTGAATTCTCAGATATGTATAAAGATTTTATTATTCACTTCTTGAGCTTTCTCTGTTAATTCGCCAATAGGCAGAAAAAGTGATTCGATAATTTTGGCACCGTGAAGAAGGGCTTTGTGAACCGTTACTGACATACTATAATACCAACTGTAGAGGATAATACAAAGCTTCGCTGTTTTTCGGATAGTGTTCAAATTTAACAATATCAATCACCTTTCCTGAAGTATAATATTGAAACCATTTTCCTGTTATTGACGAGCACCTAGGAATGCCAAATAAAAAAAATGGCCACTTTTTTGTGATAATCGTTTATTTATATAAAAATTGAAAACATAATTCAGAAATCAGGTTTGTCAACTCTCTTAAAAATCTTATCAGCTTTTTTTCATTTTTTTTTCTAATTTGATCAATATTGGTGGACTTTACTTATTTAATCTTTAAGATTTTTATTTTAAAGGTATGTAATTCTGAACAGTTGCAGTTCAATTTTGAAGATTTACAGTGAACAATTCTTGCATTTTAAGGATTTGCGGAATTAACTACTCCTCATAAGAATAGATTATTAGGTTAAATTCATAAAATGCGGTTTTTAAATATTTTTGGAAAAAGAATTGTTCAAACAAATTAGATTTGTTCAAATTAATAAAAAATGGTGAATATATCATTTCGAATTTCTAAAATCCAAATAAATAATTATTTAAAAATGCACAAGAATGTATAAAACTGAAATTAAAATATAATTTCGCCCCTGGAAGTAGATTGTTAAATAAAATGCAGGTAATCCATTGTTTACTGCTCCAGAATTGGAAGTTATGTGTCACTACTTTAATCAAGATTTCCATTATTTAACGTCACCCCAACGATAAATTAAAAAATCATTATTTATTTACCTTCAGTAAATCTGCCAGGCGAAACTTTAATTTAATATATTCAAAATTGATTGCTATTCATAAATTCATTGCATCGAAATTATATGACTATCCATTCACAAATTTTTATCAGGTCAAGAGAAACGTTTAGTCTACTCTTTGAAATAAAAACATTTAAAAACAGGTCCAAATTGAAAAAAATCTATTTGCTCATAAAGATTTGATTTATAATATTAAACAAATAATGAAAGTAGATATTATTTTACTTCATTCGAAACTTGAGGAATAGGCCCACATTTTAACTTCTGTATGAATTTTCATATCTTTGTTTAATATTGCAGTATAAGCAATTGAAAAAAGATAATTTTTTATAAACATAAACTTCTTTTTTAATTTTCTCTAAAACTTTGCGTGTCATATTGAAATAAAAAAATACTTAAAGAATATTTTTGAGTGTTTAAGAAAAAAACGAAAAATTTTATGTGAACAAAATTTTGGTGGCAAATATTGTGTGGAATCCCCAATATATATGTTTATTGCCACATGATCAGGCGGGAACTTTAAAACCTGAACCGTAAATATATAGAATAAGCAGAGTAACCCAGGTGCGAAATTCGGTCGGATGCCAGAACTTGACCATCGGCCCAAAGTCGGCCCTGCTATGGTAACCGATCTACGGTAACCAGAGTTGGGCCGACTAAGATGTTGTCAAGCTGCCATGGTCGGACCGACGTTGGCGACGGACGTCGGCGGCGAGCGAGAAGCCGACGTCAGCCAAATTCTGGCCCAACTATGGCACGACAATCGGATAAATTGTGGCAGATTGGCCGTTACGACCACAACAATGCGGTCGGTCCGACTCTGGATACAACAGTCGGATTGACATAAGTCACCTTAATGCACCCGATAGTCGGTCAAACATTGGCCCGAGTATGAGCAGACCGTCGGATAAACTCTAGTTGATCGTTACAAAAGGACCGGAAAATGCCGTCGGCCCGACTGTGGTCAAGGGATGGCCTGTCCGCTGACGTCACATATGCCCGTAACATTGCATGCACATATCCTACTTCATTTCGATAGATTTGATTTCGGCTGCAGTTGATCTGCTCGTATTATTAGGAGGTCGGATTAGTGTGTTACTCGCAGAAATATATAAATATTCAAAATAAACCATTAACCCAGGTGTGAATTCAGGTAGGCACCCCGAGCAGGTGCGTTGGCCCAAAGTCGGACCGACTTTGGCCCGCCGTAGATTGGCAGCCAAAGTTGGGCCACCTATTATATTTATAAGATACTTTTGTCGGCCAAACCTAAACAGCCAACTTTGGCAGATAACGTGGGACCGACTGTTGGCCCAAATTTGGCCCAAACATGGACCAACCATCAGGGTGACTATGGGAAATCTTTCGTAAACGAGTAAATCCGACTACGGGCCTAACTCTGGGCCAAAGTCGACCCAGAGATCGACATGAAGGGATTGAAAAAGTTCTGAAGAAGTTAGGACGACTATTGGCCCAAACATGGACCAACCGTCGAGGCAACTATGGGACGTCTTTTGTTAATGAGTGACGCCGACTGCCGGCCCAACTCTGGGCCCAAAGTCGGCCCGGAGATCGGGATAAAGGTATTTAAAAATTCCGAAGAAATTAGGCTGACTATTGGCCTAACAATGGACCAAACATGGATCAACCATCGGGGCAACTAAGGGACATCTTTCGTTAACGAGTAGCGCCGACTACCTGCCGAACTGTGGGCTAAAGTCGGCCCAGAGATCGGCATGAAGGGATTTAGAAAGTTCTGAAGAAGTTAGGCCGACTATTGGCTCAACAATCGCCCAAACATGGACCAACTATCGGGGCAACTATGAGACATCTTTTGACTACGAGTAATGCCGACTACTGGCCCAACTCTGGGCCAAAGTCGGCTCAGAGATCGGCATAAAGGGATTTAAAAATTTAATGTAGAGAGAAAAAAATTTATAAATGAATTTTGAAATATTTCAATTAATTTTAAAGAAGTTTAAAATATTTGAGAAGAATTAAAAAAAGCAAAAGAATTTTCAAGAGATTTTAGAGACTTTAAAATACTTTTTATGAGTCCAAGAGATTTTTAGTGATTATAAGGGATTTTGTGCCATTTCAATGGATTTAATATGGTTTAAAAAGTGAGTAAAGGAATTTAAAATCTTAGAAAGCATTTTAAATGATTTAAAAAATTTCAAAAGAATTTAAATGACTTTTAAGATTTTAAAGTAATTTCAAAATATAAGTAATATTCTTGAATTCTTTAAAGTCTGGCAAATATCTTGAAATCTTCGGAAATTTGTAGAAATTCTTTGAATTCTAATGAATTTCTTAATATATAATTAAAAATTTGTCATAAGGACAACTGCAGGATTTCGCCGGGAGCGGGTGCTAATCTGAAAAATTGCACCCGCTTCCATCGAAATCGCGGTAAAATTTCAGCCACAACCACGTCTCACAACCGTGAGA
>NC_046658.1:55041571-55049006 GCF_010883055.1 Belonocnema kinseyi | reverse complement strand
GGCGCATACTTTGAATAAAATATTTGTTATCATTCTCTTGAAATAAATGTGTTTTTTTCTTGAAAAAATACCGGTTTCATATGTATACACCTGGTATAATCGCTCCGTTTTTATTCGAGGTGTAACGACAATTACGACGCTAGCGCTATCCATCATCGTTAACTTCATTAAATTTGAGAGAAATGGGATTCCCATCTATCAGTTACATTTTGCGCTTTTGCTAAATAGTATTAAATAAGTTCTAATTCGTCTACAATAATGAGATTTATTTCGGAGGAGATATGTTAGTAAGAACAAATTTTTTTGTGTTTTCTGTTGCTCATTCTACATGTTTTATCAAAACTTGCGCACTTCAGCGCTACTCAGTCGACGAGTTCAGGATTATTTTTCTAACCTCAGTGAAACTTTCGCGAAACATGTTTAATCATTAACCGTTGCAGGTCTTACCTGCAGCAAATTTTTACTTTTTCTGTGATTGTTTTAAATCTGGTGTCGCGGCTTATAGCTCGAATTCACTCATACTTTGCCTTTTTCCCATTGCTACTAAGGACGCCGTAGCAGACGACAGGAACAAAATTTAACTTCACTTTCTTTTGTGATATTAGTGCATTATAATATCGTACAAAGCTCCGGGATCTAATTGTACGTTATCATATTGCACTTTCTTGCAATATATAGTTTTTGCGATATTATTGTGCGATATTTTTTCTATGTGTAGATCTCATAGTTATGATTTTCAAATCCTTTAGGACTGATAACGGGAAAGTGCCTCCGAAGAACGATATAACTCGACCTAGTAAGCCTCCTGGTGAATCCGGACCATCATTACTTTCTCCAAAACGTGTTTCAGTCTTCGAAGGAACGCATGGTGGCAAAATTCCTTAAGGAATATGCTTGAGAGACCTAATGAATCGTCTGGAGCACCCGGGTAATCTCAGTTCTCATAATTTCAACTTACCGTTGTTACATTCGATCTGGTAAGTCTGCTATGAATAAATACTAAATGCATCATCCATATAATTTTCACGAGTATTCGAATAATAAAATTATTTAATAATAGGCATAACTAAGAAACCTCAATTTCTCGATTTGATTTTCTTATTTTAATAATTAAAAGAAAAAGAAATAAAAATGTTTTTTGTTGTTGATTACAATATCAGTTACGGAAATAAGGAAAGATTCGGTAAATAAGAACGTAACGTAACGAAAAGGAACGTATTATTATTTTTCCATTCGTTCAGATCCCTGGATTTCTTAAACTTATCTTTATGATAACAAGATCTTTTAATTTCTCCTAAAATTACTTTGAGATGTGTAAAGTAATATGTTGATATGGTTCGAACCACAGCAAAATTTGTTTCACGGCAGAATGAGAGTCGAACTATTTATAAATGCTTTAAGTTTATGGAACAACATTTTCCTCTAATGGAACTTTCCATAAATCTTCAGAAAGTATTTAAAAAGTTATTTTAATTATTGAAAATAGTCGCAGTACAATTTTTCTTTCTGATTACAAAAGTGATGTTATTCCTTGCTTTAATGAAAGATTCGATTATATCTCCTGAGGCAAAATTATTTGTTCAAATTAGAATAATTGATTACAGTCGCCACTGCAAAAAGCGAATGAAACAATATTTGAGGATGATGGGAACATAAAGATTTGGAATCTTTCTTTTGACTTCTTCTCATTTGCCTTACCACCAAGTCGTGTATTACGAAGTGTTTGATAGTGAAAGTTATTCAGAGAAGACGGAGGCCGAAGGCGTACCCAAATCTAATAATTCGCTTCGCAAACGACCCTTCTGTACAGTCACCTTCATTAATGTCACGTATTATTTTTATTTGAAAAAATATATATCTATTTAACGAAAAGAAGCTATCAAAAGGTAAAACTTCCCATTATTGATATTTTTATCAATTTACCTACAGTTATAAGTCCTAAAAAATTAAAGAAATCGTTAGAATGAAAAACAATATTTTTAGAAACTGATATTTTAAGGTAGGTGTGTAATTGCTATTATAGCCAAATGCTTACTTACTGTTTGAAAATAAAATATTATAAATAGAAGTACAAAAAATCCTAATAATCGCTAGCCAGTCATTTGAGTTTCTGAAATTTTTTACGTATGTGCTTATCTAATGTATGTTGTAAGTATTGTGAAAAATCGTTCTTAAACTCCTGGGTTTCGTGACGGTAATATGTACATCCAAGTTTCGGATTGGTTAACCTTGTTAGTGATCACTGGGTTGATGTCGAAGTCGGATATGCTTGATAGACGCGATGATTTTCTCATGAATAAAGATTTATTTTGAGTTTCTAACAACATCCTAAAAACATTTTTTTTTTTAATATTTACGAAAAATTTCTTCGTGCTTACTTCCGTCATTATGTAAGAATTCGAAGATTTGTCTGCTTTAGTCACAAGTCTCTTGAAATAATTATTTTTTCTCTAATACGCGTTAAGCTAAAAGTGTATTATATACGTTAGTAAGTTTATGAATTTTGCAAGTTACTTTTAATATGTTTATACATATTTTAAGCTTAAGCCTTAGTTTTATCGAAAAAATCTAACTGTTGGCGATTACTGGGTTCTTGAAGCTTACTTGGCGTTTTACCTTATCAATGCAATTCGATTGAAATTTACTGCGTCCAAGGTAATTATAAGATGACTATATTATATTTAAATAAATCCTCCTTAGATCCTTCTAAAGTATCTAAGGTAAAAGAATTGAGTGAATTAAAGAAGGACCCAAATTGATTGCAAAATGTATGCACTAACGTAAGAATGGAATGTCATTGAGTCAATACAAAATACTATTGAATAAATAACTTTCACTTGAAAACAGACCTTCTATTAATTCTAGTGCTAGTATATATACTATAGCATTTATATCATCACTATTGAACCGAAATAAATTATTTATTGTTTCACTGAGTATTCATTGAAATCAATAAAAGATCTACTTTTGAACGAGGGCTATTGATTCTATAGTATTTTGTGTCTGTGTGCAGCCCTGATAGAAGGCCTGCGGTGTTCAATAATAGCGTAATAAAAATGTATTATTTTTTTAATAAAGAAATAAACTTCAAAGAAATCCGGTTTTTTAATTACATCAATAAAGTAATTTTTACCTATTAAAAACGACTAAATCTCAATGTACAAACAAGGATTTATATTTATTGACGAAAATGTGATCAAATGACTGAAGAATGCAGGAAATTGATTATAACGTGATTATAACAGTTCCTGAAACTAATTGAAAGAAAATTTGACAATTGACTGAAAAATTATTACAAATGGCTTAAAGTGGTAACAAAGAGATTTCAAAGTGGCTGTTATTGCATTCAATTACAGTGAAACTCTTTTATAGTGCCGATTTTGGGGCTGACATTGGGTGGGAACTTACTCATAACCGGCTCTGCTATTGTATGTTCACACTTGAATGCTCACTGAAATTGATCCAAATGTGATTTTAAGTAACTAATTCAAATTATTTTGAAATTGATCGAATTTCATCATAGTGGGATTGAAACTGATTGCAAATGTTTGCAAATCGATTTCAATCTGCATTTAATTAATCGTAATGTGATTAAAGGATTAGTACCATTGACTGCAAAGTTAGATACGTCAATGAATTCAGTTAGAGCTTTAAAAAGCTGTAATCGTTGCGTATAAAAATGAATTTATATAGTCTTTTCTTGCCCAAAACTTGGAGTTGGTATAAATCAAATTAATTTTACGACCAAAAAAGAAACAGAGAACCGATAATAATTTATGTGATCTGTTAAAGATTATTAATGGCAAATAAAGTACGACCCGTGCCTCTTTTCTACCTCCTTTCATGTTTTTGATCGCAAGACCAGTTTGTGTTCGCTCTTCAGGGAAAGCGAAGCAACATACCTGAAGCGTGAAAGGACCTCAGGCTCCTCAAGATTGGCCCTGACCTTGCGATTCGCTCGACTCACATTCAAGAATCTTCTTTTTCTTAAATTTGATTTTTTGAAATGTCAGATTCCAAATCATTGCTTTTTTTACTAAATAATAATTTTTTTTCAAATTTCATTTTTAAATCGATTATGAAAGAAAATCGACCATCTAAGGTTTTCACAAACTGATGTACTTATAAAAGGTTGAAAAAGTGACTAATAGAGTATTCTCATCAGGCCATAACATTTAAAATGGCCGTACCTCTGATGAAATAACAGTGCCCGTATACCCCTATAGTCATCATGTGTTGTTCGAGTTTTTTAAAATTGTTTTTGTTTTTTTTTCAAAATGCAGAGTGAATATTCAGCAAAATTTTTGGGAGATCTTAGGACCCAATATATCATAGAATTGAAAAAAAAATCGTAAACTTTGATCCGTATGCTCTTAGGGATCGTGCACAAATTACGTAAGGCGTTTTTCTTTTATTTGAATAAAGACGAGCATAAAAATGCTGTGAAGTTGAGAAGGACAGAACGATATAAACAAAAGAAAAACGTCTTACGTAATTTGTGGACGACCCCTTAGACATATAGATTTTAGTGAAAATATGATCTCGATGCCCTCGGTGACCATAGTGGATTTAGTGTCATATTTAATTTAATCTTACAGGTTCTACCCTGAAAAAAAAGTAAAAGCATATCAAAGTTTGGAAGGTTATAAATTTTATAAAGCTTGTTTTGTGGTGAAACTGAAGTGCAAGAAGTGCAACAGTACTTTTCTGCTTCTGAGTATTTTTAGTTGTAACTTATGATTTTATACGAGTATGAAAATTAACATTTTGTAGTATTCCTATGAAGCATGGCATTCGTCTCAATTTACATTATCAAAGTTCACTGCTAATGTAAAATGCAATGGAGGTTTTTATTGAGATTTTGAGGTTAGGACCAGTCACTGACTATACTCCGTTCAGCGAGAGAATGATCGACAGGAATGATGGTCTGAGTTTTAAGTGTCTGACCTTTCTTTTTCCCAAACGTCATAATTCTTAGATTTATAACTGCAGAAAAAACTTCTAATGCCTGTTTAATATTTCTTAAACACACCCTTTATGGGGTTTACTTCACCTTTTTGTGAAAAAACTGCGCGCTGTCGATCATTCTCACACTGAACAGAGTATAGAGCGATCTGTTCGCAGAATTAAAAAAACTCAAGTGATAACATTAACAAGTTATAGGCTTGTACTCTTTTTTCTTAATTCGATGTAAATAAGTGATATTTTCACAAAAATCTATTCAAAAAATATATTTTTCTATGTTAAATTACGAAAAACGTACAACTCGAAAAACTACCAAAACTTAACATTTTTCTTTATGTATTTTGTTGAAATTTGTCCTTTTTGTTAGAGAATGAATCTTCTTGGTCAGGGAAAGTAAATAAAAATTAGTCAGGATAGAGCAAAGATTTTTGAAATGAGTATTTTGTAACTTTTTTGCATTAAGAAAAATGTTGAATTTTCGTAGTTTTTGTAGTAGTGCATTTTCGTAATTAGTCTTAGAAAAATATAATTTTTTATAGACATTGCACAATAACACTTATTGACATTAAAGTAGGAAAGAAGAATGTAATCTTACAAGTTTTTAAAGATATCACTTGAATTTTTCAATTCTGCGAACAGATCGCTCTCGCCTGAGACTGCTCCTTACCTCAAAATATTAATAAACTGTTATCGCATTTTACAGCAGCAATGGAATTTTATAACGTTAATCGAAACGAATGTCATACTTAACAGGTATATTACTCCCTGTTAATGTTCATACTCGTAGAAGTAACATTGAACTGCTTACACTTAACTTTTACCACAAAACCAGCTTCGTAAAATGCATAACCTTCCAAACTTTTACATGCCAAATATTCACTCTGTGTTTTGAAAAAACAATTTTGAAAAACTACGGCAATACATGCAAACTATCCAGATAGCAAGCGTGCAGGGCACGTTACTCGCACTGCATGCAAGGCACGCCATGCGTGCCGAAACGCGTCGCTATCGCTCGCACTTGCAACTGTTTGTGTTATTTTTATTATTTAAAATTATTTTTTATTTAGTTTCCCAGGTGCGAATTGACCGTCGGCCCACGGTCGAGCCAACCGTCGGATGGTCGGTTCAGCTTTGTGCGACACTGGTCGGGCCAACCAGCTAAATGATAACGGTCAACCGCCTTTGTCTTCGCCAAGTCGGCCCAACATTTGGTCCCATTTATGGGCCATCTATTAAGATGACGCCGGCCCAACCTTCGACCAAATTTAATTTAAAAAAAGTTATTTTTAAAATTATTATTATTATATAATCTTCACTTTTTATCATTATTAAATACATAATTCAAACAGGCGGTTACTTATACTTATAATCGCATGCTTTAACGCTTTAAAAAATCTCACTCGTCCAGGATTCGAACCCTAACTAAACTAGTGTATTTTACCGCATACTCTAACCACTTGGCTATCGAAGCACTTGAAGTTTGTTTACAAAAACTGTGTGTTGTATTTGCTTTATAGATTAATTTGGAAAGAGGGTTGACAAATTGGGAAGCTATACTTTGAAAATATTCAGTGTTCGATGCTTTTTTAGAATTTTAGAATTTTGCAGGATTTAAAATTAACTTTATCATATATTAAAACAGAGACATTTTGAATATGCAGCATTATTCAATTAATAATTCTGAATGTTTCATTTCGACATTTTTAATTATGATATTGTGTCACAAATTAACAAAATTTTTTCATTTTTGTTGATTTGAAACTAAAGTTGATAATTTAAAACATATCTAAATAATTAATATTTACTCTTAAACGTTCCTATTTTTGTTTAAGAATTTTTTCCAGGTGCGAATTTCCCATTGGGCCATAGTCGGGCTATCTTTCTCGGAGTTGGGATAACTTTGCCAACCTGGCATTGGCCAACATACCGAAATGATAACTATCGCCCAACTCTATTTGCCGACTATTGTCTACCATGGTTGGCCCAACCATGACTACTAGAAGTCGGCCCAACGGCGACATTACAACTTTGGCCCGACCATGTTAGCCAACTATTGGTACAATATCCATTACCAAAATCGGTCCAGCTATGGCAATTACATGGAAAAAAATATCCATTAAATTTTATAGAACTAATCTTATAGTAGAGAATACGATGGGTAGTTTAATAAATATAATACAATTACTACACTGTATATAATCGCACGCTATGAAAATTTGTATTCGCCCTGGGGTTCGAACCCTGTAAGTTTCGAATTCCTAATTCCTAACGCTTAAAGCCCCTCAGCTAACCTAGCTGAAAGTATTACAAAAAATTTGAAATATAACCGACAGCTGTGCATGGCCGTTTGCAAATTTCTGTGAACCATTCTATAAAAAATATTGCTGCGCTCATAATAATATATGTAATAAGATTTCAGATTTTTAAAATAAAGCAAATTATTATTGAATATTTTATGTGATTATAAAAG
>NC_046658.1:55015066-55041471 GCF_010883055.1 Belonocnema kinseyi | reverse complement strand
TTTTCGAAGCATATGGTCGAGTGACCTGGTGAATCCTCTGGAGCACCCGAGTTGTCGCAGTCCTCGCATATGCGATTTTCGGATCCCTCAGGAGGGTTACCTACGAAATGCATTTAAAAATTATAAATCTCGCGTTTTAAACTTTGTAAAGGTGAACAGTCTCTTCATTCCGCGAAAGGACCTGGTGACTCCTCTGGAGCACTCAAGTTGTTCTGGGTTTCATAATTGCGACTTTTAGATTCTTTACAAATTGTTAATAACAGTTAGAATAATTATTGCTAAATTTTGGAAAAACGCAGTTAACTGCAAAATTTGACGAGTCGTGATTTGGAAGAGAGCCGTAACTGACCGTTAACTGCTGGCTCAAATCATGGATAGGTGAATACGTTACAGAAAAATTCGAGAAAAAGCCGCAACGGGCAGTTACGGACTTTACTAAGTTATCGGGCGGTGATATCGAGCCTTCGTGATTTCCAAGAGGTCCAGACGCGCTTACACCGTTCTCCGGAATCATCGAACCTCGAAAAAAAACGTCTGTGATTCGAGAAATGCCGTCACTGCATTTATTTTTAGCTGTGAAATTCTTTCGCTGTGAACGGCATTTTCTCAAATCACGACAGGCCTATTTCTGAGGTCCGTAATTCGAAGAGAGCCGTAACTGCCCGTTACGGCATTTTCTGAATTTCAACATTCCAATCAACAACATTAACTGCATTTTAGATAATTAAAAAAATTTTTTTAACCATTTTTGTTGCAAAAATAAAAAGTTCATGTGCAAATTAGTCAAGAACAACAAAAAACTGCAGAAAATGAATTAGAATCCGCGGTACACGCGAGTACAGATTCGAACAGTTTTCGTCGACTTTCTTGGCTTCGTTCATTTTACAGTTAACGGTGTTTTCTCAAATCGCGGCAGAATAGCGATAACGAAAATAACGGAACTTATTCTTCGTCCTAAAATAACCTATTGTAATGCAACGAAGATTTTGTACCGATTCCTAGTTTATACACATTATACCAAGAAAACAAGCTTGCCCCGCAATTAGCCCGGTGTGCACTGAACAACAATGAAATTTTTTATGTTTACAGAATTTCAGTGCACAGTTCAATGTAAATTTTTTTCAATATTACATGACAATATGTGCAACATTTTGTGCAATAATTTTCCAATTAACCACCCTCTATATGTATTGTTTGTAGATGCTGTGCCTCTGGGCACAAATTTGTACTACTTGCTAAAGCATTCTGTACTTCCACGAACTCTGAGAGGGTAATATGATAATTTCGCATCATGAAGAATATCCGGTTACGTGCTTCAATTGTGAATGATTATATAGACGGATCTTCGAACGACTTCTATTATTAACTTTCTTTTACAATAATTTAATCTAAGAAAAAAACTTTGCTTTATGTTATTGAATTTTGTTATCTTATACCTTAATTGCATACATATTTAAATGCACATCTTATAACGCGATAAAACTTAAAAGCCTTTAATCGATAAGATATGAACATACATAAAATATTATTATAATTATACTATATGCTTAAAAAATAAATATATTCAATTAACATAAAAATATGTGTAACATTTTTCGAAATAATGAACAAAATACTACCTATGTATAATTTAAATTCTATGAAATCTGAACATTCAGTAGATGCTCAGTTCATTTTCCATCTTCTATTAACTGACGTTCTAACACTTAGAACTTGTTAACCTGTAACCGATTTTACGATGAATCTGACCTTTTTGAATTATAACAATATCATAGGAAGTTACACCATCGATCCGATTAAGTGATTACATGAAAGTTGATTTTTTTTAAATATAAAAACAGGCTCACATGTGTGATTCTGTACACCTAAGATTATAACATGTATGTGGTTATTGTGTATGGATCATTACCTCTTTCTTTCTATATATATTATTGAATATGATAGCACAATTTTCAAATTCTCAGTTACATGACTTACGCTTCACTTTTCAAACGAAATGTTATACTTCGAATTGTCAATGATTTCTAATGAAATGGCGTAGGTCAAAATCTCGTCAGGTCGAGAATCGTGTTTCTCTTACGAGATCGACTATACGAATCTAGTCGATGAATGATTCTTGCTTATGGTGCTTTTTGGGATGCATTAATTTAAATTCTCTCGAGTACGTACGATAAAATGTTAATTTAAATCTAAAACAAATGATTGTAGACTGTGAATCCAAAAATAGTATTTAATTGAAAAAATTATTGACATTGTGCTCAGTTACAGAATCTTTCAAAAGAAGGCCATCTCTCTAAATTTGGACTAGTAAGAAAGGGATCTCTGATTCGAATCAGTGGAAAATTTCACTGATTCAGAGCGCAATATTACGGATTAAAATAACTATGAATAGGTGAATGAATCAAATAATTAAGGATTTTCACTGATAAACAGTAAACTCATCTTTATTCACATTCAGAGAGATGGTACTTCCGAAAAAAATATATTCCTGATGCTTGATAATAGTTAATTTGTTTTTTCTTCTGTTTTATTTGTGTCTTTCTCTGTAATATGAAGTATAAAAATCCATTGAAAATCCAACATCGATATTTGTTGCCACTGTTACACAAAAACACGTGTTATAAGACAAGGGATTAGTGAAAAACAAAACATCACTTTTATTTTGGATTTAGTTATTTCTAATTTTAATTGTTTAAAAAATGTTTTCACCGAACTCATTCTTGAATATCAATATTTAAGAAACATAAGTGTTACATTAACTCTGTCAAAAATGAGTATCTTCTGCTAATACTTACAAAAAGTTATAATTTAATCAAAGACAATATATATTCTTAGCTGGGGAATTGGAACCTATTGTCAATTAGGCATTGTTTATTCCAACGATTCCAAAAAGCTTATCTCAAAATTAGAAGCAATCCATAAATTACGCACCAAACACATTTTTTGGCAGAGAGTCTAAAATTTCAAAAATAATACAAACGTAATTAATGGACATTCTCTTAGAATAATTGCTCAAATATCTTTGTTCTTATAAAGTTCGGTTCTTCCTTGCTGGAAAATAAATAAAAAGATACATGATTTATTTGTTAAGCCTGATTTTTGAACCCGGTTATGCACGTGGTGCCGACACAGTTTGTCTATTCGGGAGGCGCCAAGTGGAATCGGGTATAGTAATTTATATCCTTGAGTAAGAGAGCGAGAGTCGTCGACCAGTACCAAAGTAGAGCAAGCTGGCCCCAGGTTCTTTGATGACTTACGCTTTCATCGAGGAAAGAACAATCTGTATCGACGTTCATGATAATCACGGGACAAATGAGCTAACTGTTCATATGGCATACAAATTCTTATAGATACCTATCTCGTTTTCTATTATAGTCTCTCTCTTGCTCTCACTCTCTTTTATTCTAACGTACTTCCTCGAAGGAAGCTTGATTCTTGAGCAAATAGGACCACACCTTACAAGACGCCCATGCTACACATTCTTGCAAAACTCGATGTGCCCATCGTAAATGTTCGGTCAATTCTAAAAAAGAAAAAATGACTTCCGGGTAAGCGTATACCAATATCCTTCGAATAAAGGACAATCGACTACTTGGCACCCGATATCTTGATTCACAAAGACAGTTTCACCATTTTATGAGACATATTTTTCCGTTCTCTTTCTCCTTTTACACGGAGATCGAGGAAGAATTCAATGGTTAGTTCCGTACTGGTACAAAAAGGATAAAATTAGATGGCAATTACTAAACGAGATGGATGGAAAAACTTTTGAACTCATGATAGACAAAAACTACAAATAATTTTACTTTGTTAGATTGGTAAAAGGCATGAGCTTGCTCATTGGTTTAAAAGTTGTTTGGTTTGCAGTAATTATTTGCTTCTGCCAGCAACCTAAAAGCAGAAAAATAACACGTTAAACCGTAAAATATACTCGTAGATTCGATGAAAATGAAGAGAATGAATCATCACACAGTTTTAAAGTTAAGAGTTTAAAGAATCAGAGAAATCAGCAAAAGAATAGTGAAAGAAATTCAATTCCTAAAAAAATGATAATATGCCAGTGAACAAAATTTTCATCATGCCGAAAACACATTTTTTATTTCAAAAAAAGCAAGTGTTAACAAGGCTAGTTATATAACTAGCTTTTAATCTGGTTACTTATAAAAAAATACTAAAGATCTTTTGTTTTAAAACCCAGTCGCTTTTTCCATTATTCAGTGCGTACTGGTATCCCCTTCGTACTGGTTACCCCTAACAATTTTACTATTCTTATGCTGCTAAAATGTACTTAAGCCTTTATGTCTACGTTTGATGAAATACCTTGTGTATCTTTTAACATTCTCATCCATAATGAGAAGGTATTAGTTTTATGTGGAAACAGACTTTCGCGGATTTCATCACATGTCGACGTTTTGAGGCCACCCGAGTCAGAAAAAAAAGTGTTTACGTCAATGTCTATCTGTCGTCGTTGTCGTCTGTTTTGTGCACCGAGCCTAGTTTGACGCGGTGTTCTTCGAACCGGATTAAAGTTATATGCAGGCAGAAGCAGGGTAAACACAATAAAAATTTGTGAGATGAGATTGATAAACGGCAATATATTTAATATAATAAACATGAGGTAAAGTACAATTTTCGAGTTATATTTTACGATGCGTAACTTGTTACCTGTACCGAAGACAAGTAATATCTGATTTCTGATCGCAGTTAGATGGTACATGGAGGAGAGATTTTGGTTTAAGTTGCGAGGAGAGGGTAAGTTGAGTGAAAGGGATGGCTAGGACAGACCCCTTGTCAATGGGGGTGGATCGGGGAGCTAGGTGAAGGCCCAAAGGGACCCTTGCGGAAATTCCACAATACGAAGACATTGTGATGGGCTAGCTGACCTTCAATAAAACAATTAAGCGGAATTTAATTAATTAAGCGGCTGTAGCGACTTAAAGGCCAAGTAAAGAAAAGCACAATAAACCTTAAGATTTGAAATTGGCAATCTCGTAGACAGATGCTGAAAGCTGTAAATGAAAACGAAATAGGTTGCCAGGAAAATTAGGGTAAAGCACGTTCGTAGCATAAAATATACAATATAAATGAATTGCTGGTAAAAGTATAGAAGTTTGAAGAGGAAGATTTGAAATGTACAAATATAGAAGAAACATAAAATTACGAAGTAAAAATAAAATCGTAGAATCCTTACGTTCTGAACGTAACATATCGACCCCTTTTGAACGATCAGAGTTCAAAACAAGGAACAGGAAATAACTATACAAAGATGGATTACGCAACTATATTTGCACATATTGTATAAGACATTAGGAATAGTTATAAAGATGTTATAGTTTAAAATCAATCGTGGCATACAGACTCTTCAATGGGAAGAGGACATAAACCGTTTACACTTCTTTTATAAATGCCTGTCTCAGTTTTTACTGAGACAACTGTTACAACCCCATCCTTTCCAGGGTTAGAAAGTATAATGCGACCTAGCTTCCAATGCAAGGGTGGCGCATTGTCTTCCTTCATGACTACCAAGGAACCGATGGTGATAGCATCGCTAGAGCCCGTCTTCCATTTGGTGCGAGTAGTGACCTCATTTAAGTACTCCTTATGCCACTGAATCTGCAAGTGATGTCTTAGCATTTGCACGTGTTTCCATGCAGATAATCGGTTCACGGCAATGTGAGTCAGATTTGCCTGAGAAAAGCTCGTCAAGGGCTCACCAATCAAGAGATGTCCAGGCGTTAAAGAACAACAGTCGTTAGGATCGGATGACAGGGGAGAAAAAGGACGGGAATTCCAAATAGCTTCGATCTCAATTATGTAAGTTTGAAGCTGTTCAAAAGTTAGCAGAGCCTCACCTACGGTGCGTTAAAGGTGGTTCTTAAATGACTTCACGCCAGCCTCCCACAATCTGCCGAAATGTGGACAACGAGGAGGTATAAAACGCCAATTAACCCTTTGATTCGCTTAAAACATTTGAATATTTTTGTTATGCTCATCAGATAATAGCAAATCTTGAAGCTCTGTAAGTTCATGGCTTGCGCCTAAAAAATTAGTAGCATTATCGGAAATTAAAGAGCTGGACTTTCCGTGACGCGCAAAGAATCTTTTTAAAGCTGCGAGAAACGCTTCTGTGGTGAGATCACTCACCAATTCAAGATGTGTAGCTTTACTGGCAAGACAAACGAAAACTGCTACATAGCATTTAATTTTATTAAGATTTCGATGTCGCCTTTCCTTACAAAAAAAGGACCGCAATAGTCAACACCGGTGTGAACAAAAGGTCGGATAAATTGGATTCGTTTCGCGGATAGATTTCCCATGACGTAATTTATACTGCGAGGCTTGGCGCGAAAACAGATCGGCCGGGTTATCAAGAGAAGGCACATGCCTCCAGTCGGCAGACTGCGTAAGAGCCTGAATTTTTGATACTCGGTTAGCGCAAAATGTCCGAAGCAAATGGGGGGAGTATTTATCCATTGAAGGCTAACCGTCGAATCTGACCAAAAGAAAGTATGGCTTAATTCGATTTTTAGTGCTTGAATTATGGCATTTTGTAATTTTGCTAGCAAAAGAGCTGTGCAAAGCTCCAAACGCACTAGCGATACAGTTTTTACCGGGACGACTCTTGATTTAGAGCTGAGCAGATTTGAGTGATACTGACCACTTTTATCAGCGCAGCATAGGTAGATGCAAGCCACGTAAACCTTCTGGCTTGCATCACAGAACCCGTGCAATTGAATCCCGGAAAATTGAGATCCCAATACGAATCGATTAAAACGGGCATCATTTAGGAGCGCTAGTTGCGATATGTATTCGATCCAAAAGGTGTGAATATCCAGTGGTACCCCTTCGTCACAGGTAACTTTCGCCTTCCATAAAAGCTGAATCATGAGCTTGGCTTGAACAATAACTGGCCCAAGCAGACCCAGAGGATCGAAAAGTTTCGCTACCTGAGACAAAATAGGTCGCTTAGAGAATCTTCTTTTATGCTGAGGTGAATTGACAGTATAAACAATAGAGCTATCACCGGAATTCTAATGAATGCCGAGTGTTTTAATCGAGGCAGATGAATCAAGTGCCATGTGCGAAGTTTCTCGACTATTCTGGAGATCAGAAATAAGGGACGGATCGTTAGAAGCCCATTTTCGCAAGTTAATACCCCCTTCATGTAATAGTTGAATAAGATCATTGCGGAAAAGGAGAGCTTCTTCGTGCGTATTGGCACCCGTTAGCAAGTCGTCGACGTAAAAATCTTGTTTCAAAACCGAGGCTGCTAACGGATGCGCTGATCCTTCATCGTGCGCTAATTGATGTAAAGCACGAATAGAAAGGAAGGATGCGCAAGATGTACCGTATGTGACCATGTTTAATGTAAATACCTTTTTGGGTTGGTCTGGATCCGCGCGAAAAGCAATCGTTCGCTAAAGGGCGTCTTCAGGATGTACCTTTATTTGGTGGTACATTTTTTCCATATTCGCGGTGAGAGCATATTTTCGAGATTAAAATCCAATTAGTTGCGCAAAAAGATCATCCTGAAGAGTGGAACCGACCATTAAGGCATCATTTATAGAGACACCGGACGAGGATTTGGCAGAGCCATCGAACACTACTCTTACCTTAGTAGTTAAGCTATCTTCCTTTATCACGCCATGGTGGGGCAAATAAAATCCCTGAGAAGTAATTTTGTCATTAAAGGATGACATGTGATTGAGTTGCTCATATTCACTGAGAAATTCAGTGTAGGGAGGCAGAAGCTCAGAATTTCTTGGAAAGCGATTTTCTAAAGAGTATAATCGTCGAAAAGCTAAATTTCGAGAATCTCCTATTTGACCCTTTTTTCATTGAAAGGAAGTCTAACGACATAGCGACCGTCAGACTTTCGAGCTGTATTTTTGACAAAGTGCTCTTCACAGGCGATTTCCTCACTAGAAAAAACCTTCGAAGAGGATACTTCCTCCAATTCTCAGAATTTAGTAAGGTCTGGGTCTAAAGAAGGTTGGATTTGCATTATGTTACATTGGACTATTTTACGCTTAGATAAAGGTATTCCGTATAATTTCCCTGCGACTATCCAGCCCAACTGAGTCTTTTGAAGAACAGCATCTGGGTGATTCCTGGGCACTATTTGACCTACACTGAGCAACTTATAAGAGAGCCCTACGCCAATAATACCACCAATTCCGCCTGCTTTATCGAAATCAGGTTCAGCTAAGAAAATATTGTTAGGAATTTGAAGAGATTCGCGATCAATTTTAATAGCCGGAAATAAATAGTTCAATTCTTTTTGGATAAGAAATTCGACATTTTCTTTATACGTGTTGTATCGCGATGGGATTTTGGCCGATACAGAGTGGCGTATCTCAGTCGACGTTGAGCCTAAAGTTAAAACTGTAATGTCTACAGGCCTTTTGCGTAAATTCATAATAGAAGCAACCTTTTCTGTCAAATGATGAGATTGAGAACCGTTGTCCAATAATAGACGACATTGCTGGACGAAACCTTCGTTATTTATAATATCCACTATAGCCGTGGACAACAGATTCTCTGAGGTTAATTCGTTTGCAAGGAAATTGTGAGTAGAAGCAGCTTGCGAAGAATTCGAGGCGCTTACAATTTTCTCGGTTGTATTGTCGAAATGCAGAAGAGAATTATGTTTTTTCTGACATTTCTTGCAAGGGCCACTATTGCACTTGCTTGTGCTGTGAGTAGATTTTAAGCAGTTTAAGCATCGAGATGCATTTTTACAGGATTTAAACCTTTCTATAGGAGAAAGATTCAAGAAAACATCACACGAAAAAATACTATGTTGTTCCCCGCAACGTAAACACGAATTTAGGGAGCTTGCTGCTGCAAAAAGGTGTTGCGGCCGATTATTTAAACGTGAGTGAGAAGCGGAAGGTTTCTCACTTGAGTTAACTGGTTTAGAACGTGATTGAGCATATTTTGTATCATCTAATTGCGCCCTACGCTGTAAAAAGGCAATAAGTTCGTGAAAGGTAGGGAGCTCTGATTCACAAGAACTTTCTTCCCATTTTTCTAAAGTGACGGGATTCATTTTATTTTGTATTAATACAATAAGAAGGATACAATAAGAAAGATTCGTCGAGAATTTTAAGGGCTCTAACATGCTTCTGTAAACTATTTAGAAGAGCTCTAATGGAAAAGTCTTTAGATATAGAAGGAATATTTAACAAATCTTGAATATGCCTTTGATGTATCAATTTACGATTATTGTAAGTTACTTTTACGATTTCCCACGCGACAGAGTAATTTTCCGCGGACAATGTTACCGACGCAATAACGTCCGCGGCTTCGCCCTTTAAGCAATCTCGCAAGTATCTAAATTTTAAAATAGGCGATAACTTTGCATTGTTGTCGATCATTGAGGAAAAAACTTCATGGAAACCTAACCACGTATCATACGATCCACTAAAAGAGGGCAGTCCTAGCGAGGGAAGTTTAAAATTATCTGAATGTTCCTTTGGAACTGGATTTTCGATCGAAATGCCATTTTGAATGGGTATTATCCCGTTATTCTCTGATAGAGCTGACGACACCGAAACCGCAGAGATGCGCGCGTAATTGCCTAACAAATTTGTGGCAGAGTTATAAATCTCAAAATACTTTTTGTCGAATTCGTTTCTCGCTTCATCATTCAACCCTTTGTCCGTTAAAATTCCCTCCCCTAAATCTTCTGATTCGAATTGCACTTTCTTGAGACTTTCACGAGACTCATCCAGCTCAGCTGCATACTTTGCTAACGACGGATATTGAGGCTCAGAATTGTAACTTTCGAGAAACTGTGCGAAAAGCGTTAATTTTCGGTTTATAATTCCACGTTCTTTTTTCAGTATTTTTACTCTCGCTGCGATTTCCTCCATTTTAACACATTAATTGAAAAAGAAGCATTTGCATATGTAGGAAAAGAACAGAAATGAAGAGGATGAGATTGGTGAACAATTAATTGACTTACTCAGACGTTGATCGGACCATACACGCCAGCTAATGAGATATTCTCTGCTAAGTTCTATAGGTAAAGGCGAAGATAATAATCCTTAAGAAGATACAAATCCTTGATAATCTCCAACAAAGCGGATGTCGCACAGAATCCAAAGTGTGTGATATTCACTGCTGGTGTGTAATAGTTACTTAGCGCAGAAAATCCAAGATGTGAAACATAATATACTAGCTGCTGATGGCCAATAAGTGGTTGCAGCACAGAATCTTATATGTGAGAATACTCGCTGCTGATGGCCAATAATTAGCTGCAGTAGAATTCACGAAAAGTTCTTACTGAGTTCTGATACACACGACGTATTGTTCATATTTTAATTGTCCAGAGTAATGACTGGACTTGAATTTGCACTTGCACATAACACACTGAGTTTATCACGGTAAGAAATAGTCAGTTTTAGAGACAATTTTAGGCGCTGAAACACCATAAAATATCCGGCTCGAAGGACCAATGTTTTGTGCACCGAGCCTAGTTTGAGCGGTGTTCTTCGAACCTGATTAAAGTTATATGCAGGCAGAAGCAGGTTAAACACAATAAAAATTTGTGAGATGAGATAGATAAACGGCAATATATTTAATGTAATAAACATGAGGTAAAGTACAATTTTCGAGTTATATTTTCCAATGCGTAACTTGTTACCTCTACCGAAGACAAGTAATATCTGATTTTTGATCGCAGTTAGATAGTACACGGAGGATAGGTTTTGGTTTAAGTTGCGAGGAGAGGGTAAGTTGACTGGAAGGGATGGCTAGGACAGACCCCTTGTCAATGGGGATGGATCGGGGAGTTAGGTGAAGGCCCAAAGGGACCCTTGCGGAAATTCCACAATACGAAGACATAGTGATGGGCTAGCTGACCTTCAATAAAACAATTAAACGGAATGGCCGTAGCGACTTAAAGGCTAAGTAAAGAAAAGCGCAATAAACCTTAAGATTTGAAACTGGAAAACTCGTGGACAGATGCTGAAAGCTGTAAATGAAAACGAAATAGGTTGCTAGGAAAGTTTGGGTAAAGCACGTTCGTAGCATAATATATACAATATAAATGAATTGCAGGTAAAAGTACAGAAGTTTGAATAGGAAGATTTAGAATGTACAAATATAAAATAAACATAAAATTATAAAGTAAAAATAAAAGCGTAGAATCCTTACGTTCTGAACGTAACATCGTCCTTGTTGTCTTTGTCGTAGTCTATGTACCGGATAAATTTCGAAAGACTCATCGGATTGGATTGTGCTTTGGCACACGGTTTGAAGGACCAAGAAGAAACATTGAGTTCGTTAACCAGCCATTTTTGATAAAAATTCAAAATGTAAAAGCATTTTCAAAATTTTTGAGACCACTTTTTTGAAGGTTTGTAAATTATATCGGTAGATAATTATAGTAGACAAAAATGCAAACAATTTATTTCCAAGACTATCTTTGATAAAATAAAAATGATTAAAGTTATAGCATTTTCAATATGCTAAAAATCAAACAAAAAAGAACATTTGAAGCCAAACAATCTGTAATATTGGAAAAAGTCAAGAGAAGAACAACGTTACATTTTTGAGGCCATACAAGATTCTACAAACAACTTTTTGAATGTTGTTAAAAATATTTGAAAATTTAGTTTTTGATCGCAAACAAACTAATCAAATAGCAATAACTGCATTTTATGGTCAAACAAAGCAAGATACGAAAAGAGATAGATCGACAAAAAATTGTGCACCTAAAAAAGATCTACAAATTTGTCACGAATTACTTTTTTATAGGATAAGTAGATATTGTTTTATGCGTAAAGAACAACATTGAAACTAAAAAATAAAATTTGTGTACAAACGATACAAGCTGCAAGAATAAATGAGAGAAAATTGATTTAACTGGCATATTTTCCATGAATATTATGAATTGTAATGATGTATATAAATTTGTTAAAATGATACATGTTTCAGCGCAACTAAGATTACAATTTAATGCAAAATAAGAAACAAATATTAAAGTAATCATGATAAATACAATTTGTGTTTTATTTTGCAATATCTGAATATGCAATCCCGAGTAGAAGTACATTAAAATGTATTATATTTGATATAAAAGTGTTGAGCATAATGTAGAAAAGTTGAAATTTTGGGCAAAATTAAGTGCGAAGCACGCGATACGTGATGAGAATGTGTTCACTAAAGCCGAAAAAGCTTGATCAAAAGAGAGTTCACAATCACAAAATTACAGATGTAACTTTTGACCTTTAATTTTAAAAGGCCTCTGAATGAATGTGGGAGAAATACAAAGACCGAGCGCGCAGTGCGAGATAAATACATCATCGAGGGCAAAGCGCGCGAATCAACAGTCGCGTGCGATGAGAATGTGCGCGTGCAGCGGGCAGATTAAAAAAAATTTAATTGGGCTCAGAACGGACGTTTTTTGAACTTATTTTGGATCCCGTGAGCATATACGAACATTTCCAAAAAATAAAACTGGTGTTTCTTGAAGTACTTTCTCAATTTATTACCGAATCGAATGCAAATTAGACATTAAGGCTTTAAATATATGTATAATGTCTGAATCTTCCTCTTTCGTATCCTGAAGTTAAAATATTTAGCTTATCGAAAGGTCACTAGTAAATACTGTACTAAGAGTGTTCGTATTTATTTTTTTAAGTGGGATTCAGCTGCCCACTTTCAATAAAAAAGCAAAAAAAGCTTTTAAGGAGTACCAAGTGGCAAAATATCACAAACTAAAAACCAATATTTTTTCTATAGAGTAAAGTAAATGAATATGGTGAGTAACAATATGAAAATATGTGCTTATTTTAAGTAAAAGCATAATTTTGTATATTACATTGAAAAATAACCCTGGCGATATTACGATACATTTTCGTGAACAGCATTTTGCAACTACGCATAGGAGTATTTAATTAAATGGGACTATCTAACTTGGAAATTATAATTTCTCAAGATGTCCCGCTTTTCCTTGAAATTTTGAACTTGTTATAAAAATTGTTCTACATCCAAAACAAAATGTGTAATTAAAGTTGTCTTATTTTTATCAAAATTTAACCCTAGAAATTGGAGAAAACAGCCTCTAAAATAAAGTTTGACTTCTATTTTACAGCAAATAATCGAAAAATGTTCTGACTGTTATAAAGAAAACAGAAATCAAATGATAAAATTAAAAATTTTCAATAGCTCGGCTTCACCAACGTGTCGCGGTTAGCCCTGTTTTACGGTACTTATGTCCAAAACATTATTCAGGACTGAAAATAAAAAAATTTAGTTGAAATGTTATACTCAAAACAATAAAAAAATTAAGTAGTACTTTTCTACTACTGTTGTCCCAAACATTATTTGGAACATGCAAAATTCTAAAAAAATTGAGTAGGACTTAGTCGTTACGTTTATTCTAAAGAAGCCCAGATAAAATGGGACATATTTTGAACTTTTTAGGTAAATTATTCCTATTTCAGCAGTACTTTTCAGAACTTAAATTCCATCTGTCTCTATCTAGACCTTTAAAAATTTGTAAGAAAATTTGGTACTAAAGAATTTCCTGACTTTTATTATACCTAATACTTTAGCGGGAACAGCTCTCCAAACTGAAAGTTTTAGAAAAAGGTATAAATTTGAGATAAATATAGAACTCCTGTGTTGCGTATGTATGCACACTTTTGTTCTGCAGCAACGCTCCGATACAAGTAGCTAATCAATCTCTTCAGCAATCACGCCAGGCGAAGAGTTTCGCGAAGTCATTCTATGTTTCATAGATCAAACGAGTATATAACATCGCTCGTTTAATCTGTTTCTTACTCCCGTTCCGTATCTCAACACATATTTCTTATAAACTATTTTTCTCCACACTTTCATGTCCTGACATACATCTTCAGCTCCTTTTATGTTCATACATCTTTTCATGCAATCTCTTGTGTTCCTATGGCTCTTTATTTTATTTCTTTAGACTCTACTTTCCATTTACATTCACACAATTTGTTCCTCGGCCCGCCTCTGCATACACCATCGTACACTTTACCTAAGTATACTTTCTTCGTCAATCGCTGTCCTTTTATTCCCTTAATGCGAGCAAACCCATCATAACAAATTTCTTTTACTTTTGTCAAACATGCTTTCTGCACGGTAAAAAAATTGAGCTGTGACAGTGATATTATTCCCCATTATAGCTAAACATTTAGCTGAAAACGAACGAAGGAATTAAGAAAGATCCCTGGATCAGCGAAAATGAATATCCTTGACCATTGTCTATATACGAAAGATATCGTATAGTCAAACCCCTAATAAGTATAGCTATAATACGAATATGAAGAATAGGTACCTGCAGGAAATGTCGGAAGAGCGCCGGTGCATTGTTGGTGCAGCGAAATAAAATGGTGACGGTCTAAGCGGGAGCAGTGACAGATCAGATTTACTTTGGACCATTAAACGCTTTTTATCTCTTAAAATGTGCGCGAATGTTAATATTAAATAGAGTTTATGATGCGGTAATGATAATTTACAATTGTTTCGATTGTAGCCGATAATTATGTTGAATTATCAAGAAACGCGATGAAAACAACAAACTTGACCTCCAAATGCATTATACGAATTTCAGGGAAATTCATTTTCGCGATACCAGACCAAAGATTGAATACTGTAAGTTAAAATATTTCTATAACAACTAAATGTTTTTCTAATCGAAAGATAATAAAATTATACATAATCTGTCGAAAATAATAAACTCTTCAACTTAGCAATTATGTCCAAATTACTGATTTACGAGAACAGTTTACATAAAGTAACTAAATGTTCAACTCTTTTAACTAAATGTTTTACCTAATCTAAGCGGACACTCTTTTTGAGTTTAATATATTCTCGATTCACTCGTTCGCCTGAAGAGTTTTTTTCCGTGTGTACACTTCATTCTTTGAGGAGCCCCTCATTACTGACTTCGTCCGTTCGCGTTTTACTGCATGTATGTATACAGCAGGAATCGCATGCTATCCGCATCTCGCTACCGTACAAGACACTGGATGGAAATACAGAATTATGTATTGCAATTTCAGCTTCATTTGTTATATTTTTCTTTCAGGTTATAGCTCCTATATTGGCGATAACCTTCCTACTTTGTTTATACGCCTGGCTACCTCTCCATCGATTTTTCCGTGAGTAGTAAATAAACTCCCAAGATACACGCGATTACCAAATTGTTTTACCCTCTCTTTTTCTAAGGTAATGTTGCATTCTGTTTTCTCATCTCTTCCTTCATACACCATAATTTTTGTTTTATTTCCGTTAATCTGAAGACCCATTTTTCTGCATGCTATTATTCAGTCTGCTAAGCATTGTTTGCAAGTCATCCATTGATTTTGCCGTAACTATTAACTTATCACCTGCTAACGACAATTCGGGCACCTTCACTGATCCGAGATTCACATCTTCCTTGTCGAACATGACCATTCTCAGACACTTATCACTGAATATAATTAATAGCCAAGAGGAAATAACTTATCCTTGCCTAACAACTTGTGTTTTGTTGTATTAATCACTGAGTTGTCCATTTGTCTTCACACTCGCTGTACTACCAGCATATTGTATTGTTTTTAGGACCAAAAATTGAGTCTATACTCTTTCAGAACTTTCCAAAGCTTAATTCTATCCTCCTTATCATGTGTTTTTCTCAGGTCAACAAATGCACAGACAAGTTTTTAGTTTAGTCTCAAACTTTTCTTTGTGATCTGCCTTAAACTAAATATCTGATAAGCACATGATCTTTCTGTTATAAATCCACATTGTACTTCCCAGATATTTTCTTCTGTTATTTTCGTTATCTTAAGAATAGGTATTTTTGAATATATTTTGCCTGCGGTACTAAGTAAGTTGGTAGGTCTATAATTATAGAACTATCCATAATACCTAAATCTATAATTATTACAGATAGTTCTATCACCCTTTTCTTTGTATATTGAAACGATAATCACCTATTTTCAGTCATCTGGAACTTCATGGACCTCAGCACATATATTCATCAACTCGCTCAGCCTTAAAGTTAAATAAACGTTACCGTTTCCAAGGCATCGTCTTCCATATCGCAGTTGTTATATTCCATAGCTTCATCTAAAAAAAATTTCTTGTAAAAGTCACTAAAACTCTCTTTTGCTCCGTCCGTATCGCCTTTGAGTTAACCTTCGATATTTTTAATTCTGCCTCACTCTGTATTACTTCTTTCTTTCCTATTGCCCTTGAAACATTTCTGAAATAATTCCTTATTTCCTTAAAAATTATTTTGCATTTTCCTTTCTTCTTCTGCTGTGATTGTACCCTTGCTTTCTCTAAATAGTATTTTTTAACTTTCTGTTATTGTGTTTAAAATCATTTTCTAAACTAATTCTCTCGCCATTGCCAAAACCTGTAATATTCTACTCTCTTAGATACGCTTGGTTCTTTTCGTCAACATTTCACCAACTCCACCATCATTCTTCCTACAAACGCAGTACCACGCACTTCATTTGTAATTCCAGCAATGATTTCCCGAAACATAATTGTCTATGCGCCTTCTATATCTTTATTGTCTATTATTGTGTCTCTTGAATATTTCTATCTAGGCGTTCGTTTAACTTATTCTGAAATTCTATTCGCACCTCCGGTTTCTGCAAATTCTCTATCTTGATTCGCGCCTGCTTCGTCTTTTTCGTTCTCTTTCTCCTCCATCCTATATTTAATTATATGTATATTTCAATTCACAATAAATATGTAAGGTCCAACACATTATGCTAGGGAAAAATTTACACTACGTCGGTTCTGAGGTTTCGTAATCATTATATGAATGTTTGTCAATCAAAAATTTAATTGGCTGCAAAGAAGCCAAAAACGTAGAAAGCTTATATAAAACTTGTTTGCATCCATTCCTTGTTTCTGCGAAGAGCTTTTATTAAAAAATTGGTTCGGTTTCACTTTTTGAAGTTTAATTAATCGTGGGAACATGTATTAACTTTCATTATTCCGTGAGAATATAGGAATAAGGAAAGTTAATTAAAATAGTTCAAGTCTCTTGGTTCATACCTCTACAGATCTCGATTTCTTCAGTCGTGAGCTGCAGAAAATAATCCGGAGATAGTCTTGGCTTAACGGCTTGAAAAGTTTCGACGGTCTTCCCTTTCATCGATGAAAGCCTCCTGTTTGAAAGACTGGAAAGCGAGGTTGTTCTACTTTGACATATTTCACCAAATTCTCGTTATTTGTGTGCTTTCCCAAGAACAACTGCTTCTATTTCTCTAATAAAATTCAATACAATTTTTTATATCTCCTTAGTTTATGTGTTTAAAATTTTTTAATTTATAGTATGTGGAAGCTCAAGCTTAATTTTAAGTAAAAGTGGTGCGACTGAGTGGAATATCGCACACCAGCAATGACTAAACTCGATACGTTTATATTTAAATTGCAAAGTAAATTCAATGATTCAAAGTCAAAACTGATATAATTCTAGAATTTCAACTTATTATAACATACAAAAATATTGTAATTTAATATTAAAGTTGATTACACAAAGTTTTCAAATATGAAGAAAGAAATTCGAATTATAAGTAGGATATGTTAAAAATGATATAATTTCTACTGCAGAACATTGAAAACGAAGCGAATCTGAAATTGATTTTAAACTGAAAACATTTTAATTGCCAAGAAATTATTCTTTAAAATTCAACTTTTACAATTTTAAGTGCCAAATTAAAACTCATGAAAGTGAGAATGTGACAATTCGACATAAAAATCTAGAAGTCTAAACTTGTAACCATTGATGGTCACCCATGGGTGACCATCCAAGTGCATCCAATGTATCCAAGTGCTATTCGCCCTCGAAAGGGTTTGACATTTGGACTCTTCCTGAGTCAACAATCGCATTGCAGCTGATACTGCCGATTTAAGAACGTGTTATCGGTCCACAGAAAAATCATTATAATTTTCACCTTTCAAAATTGAAGAATTTGAATTACTGTAAACCTCTAAAGTTTAATCATTCTTAAAACGCTGAAACTTCTGATTTCGAATTGGAAGCTTTGAAAGTGTAATAATTCAAACTTGAAGCGTAAAAAATTAGGCAATTTTTGAACTTCGTTTAACGTCAACTTATTCTTAAATCAGTATCTTAAAACTAACAAGCAAACCAACCCAACCCAACCCTACCGATTTCGATGCTTTTTGGATATGTTGTAGAGCATAAAAAAATAGAAGGTACGTATCTTTTTTTATCGGCGAAAAGAACAGTTTGAGGGGGTGAAAGCCACCCTTAAAACTAATCACGGAAAAAGTTTTTTTTCGTGTTTCGAGATTTTTAAAGATCCCACCAACCCTGGAAACATCGAGTTTAGTCGCTTTTTCTATTTGAAGAAAATAATTTCACACCATATGCCAGCCCACCCACCTAACCACTTACCTCCTACTCCCTCTAGTTCCTAGAAACCACCCCTGCCAAACCACAAGCAGGCTAACCCACTTACAATTAAACCTGGGATCATCGAGTTTACTGGCGTATTTATCTGTGTACGCGTGTGTGAGTGTGTATGGTCCATTGTAAAAATTTATGAAATTGAAAATTAAGCTGAAATGTATTTGTTTATGAAATGTAAAAATACAATTAAAGAATCGCTTTTATTACAAAGAAATGTTTGTTACATTTCCAAGTTGAAATATATTATTCCTGAAAATCTTGAGAATAATGGTAATATTCATGGAAATGTTTGAAACATAAGGATATTTTACATCAACCACATCGTACAATGGCAATGTTCTTACATCCTTGTATTTTGCAATAAGTATTACAAGAATCTCCGAAACTGAAGTCTACGGGATTATCAAACTTGTCTGGTCTTTGATCAATATACCCACTCTTGTACCACGAATACTTGAAAAGATTTTTGTATCGCGATGAAAATTTCTAATTGTGAACTAGGGATTGAAGTTTAATGAGATTATTCCTTGTATGGAGATTAAAATGATAATTAATTAAAACGACATTATCTGAAAATTTTCGGAATAAATTTTTTCAGACGCGAAACCCATATGCATCAAGTGGTTGTATTTTTCATTTTGTTCCTGATGGTATTTTTTGAAATATTTATTATTTTGTTTTCCGGCATCGTTTCTTCTATAGCTGTATTTCAGTATTCACTGTAAGAATCAAGTATTAGTACAAAATGATGGCTAACTTTTGGATACAATACCAAATTTTAAAGAGATCTGCCATTACAAGAGGTTTTTAAAATGTAAGTTGATTAATTATTACTTTAAAATAAATGTGCTTACTTGTAATGAATTTTCTTAATGTAGATGCTTCAACATGTACATTATCTGCTTTGAATACATTCTTTTGTACAATAGGGCCAAATTTACCACTTGCCTCCTTCAATACTAAAAAAAGGGGAGGTAGGAGTTGTCCCGTAGCAGATATTAGTGGTTGTGTGGTATAACTGTGTGTTGTCGATGAAACTCATTGTACCACACATTGCACCTGCTTTTCTTCATCCACAGCCAGTGATCTTCTATTGAGTGGATTTCTAATTAAAATCCACTTTTATCTGAATTATATAAATTGTCAAGTCCGATTGTTGGTATACATGATTCTACATCAGCTACAAATTCGTTTCCTTTAGTTTCAAGTTCTAGTCCACTCTCCAAGGTTTTTTTTTGTAATAAACTTATTTACTTTCCTGGATCCTATTCGATGAGCTTTTTTAAACTTCAATAGCCAATTTGCAGAAGCCTTGATTCCAAAATCTTCAGAGCCAATTTTTTTTTGAGCTTGCAAAGCCCATCGACTTATATTGCGATCATGAATAATTAATCCAGCTTTAACAGCAACACCAAAATTATCGAATGTATATTGACAAAATTCTCTCTAATTTTTCCCTATATTTATCAAGTTTATTTATTGTGTGAGCTCAAATTTTCAATCGACTCAGATGAAACTTTCTTGACTTTACTCTGTACACTTTTTATGCCTAAATTTTTTACCACTTCTCCAATATTTGACGGCTCTTTTTTTATAATCAAAATCTAATTCTTCTATATCGTAGGTACAGTGATCTGTTGGTACTTCGAAAGCTTGAGGCAAGTGATGCAATTCTTGATCTTCAACAATTTTTGCAGCATGATCTTTATATTCTTCTTGAAAATCCAATATGTTAAATCGTTAAATATAAGTAAACCAACGAAACGATTCAATTTTTTTCAAAAACTGATTTTATTCATGAATAAGAATTTACTTGCGACTGTATATTAACTCTTGGTATTTTTTACTGGTAGGAATAGTAATAGCCTCCTTGTGGTTTAGCATGGTTAGTTTCTAGGGGATGGGTGGGTTAGGGGGTAGGTGGTTAGGTGGGTGAGCTGGCTTGAGTTGTGAAATAAATTTATTTCAAGTAAAAACGCGACTAAACTCGATGTTTCCAGGGCGGGTGGGTTAGCCTGCCTATGGTTTGGTAGGAGTGTTTTCTAGGGGTAAAACAACCCCTGCAAAATTTTTTTAAATCTCCAAACGCGTCAAAATAAATTTTTTATTTTCTTATTATCAGGGCAATTTGTACCCATTCGAGCTGATTTTATAAATTTTGTTTCGACAGAAATATTAAAAATAGCACGTTTACCCCGATTTAAGAATGGGGCTGCAACCCTTCAGCATAAAAGTTGCGTCTGTAGAAGAAGCGCCTTTTTATAAGAAACTTTTTGACGTTGATTTTATTTAAAAAGTCCCAATAGTTTTTGAGATATTGAAAAAAACTGTTTTCGTGAGTGAGTTTTGAGGGTGGCTTTTAGCCCCCTTAAACTTTTTTTGGTCGATAAAAAAATGCGTATCTTTTATTTTTGTATGCTTTAAAAAATATCCAAAAATCATCGAAATCGGTGGGGTCGGGTTGGCGTGGTTTCCTTGTAAGTCATTAAATAGTGTATTGAACGTGATCTCTCTTTTCGTGTCAGCGCAAACCAATAAATAATGATGGACCTCATAGCATAACGTCTAACACGTTTGTTCTACTACGAGGTCCAATATTATATATATGTGTCTGCTTACGCCGCTCTAAAAGAGAGACGTTACAGTCAATATGCAAGCAGTAGAACGCGCTCATTTTTTGCGGCTTCCACAAAAAATTAACTATTTCTAAATTTTGCTTAACACTTTTTAAAATTCACTCATTTTATCTGAAGGGTGAAATTAATAAAGTTGAAAATCATTGATAAGGCACTTTCATGCTGAAGACAGTGAAGGCAGTATTCTACTTTGAAACGCTCGAAAACATAGTTATTTTTGTGAAATTTTTCTGAGATTATTGATAATGATATCGATTTAAGGTTTATTAGGCCTAATAAACACACTCTTGAAATACATTAAAAAAATTTTTTTCATTTTATTTATTCATTTTTTATAAATAAACACGTTAGTCAAATTCAACTCTTCAAAAAGTAGGTAGGTCCGCGCTTTTGTAAAAATCTCGGGAATGGGCGTTCTGAAACAAAAAATTAAACAGTTTTAGATGCAGTATGACTCCAGCAACCGGCTGAACTAGGATTTCTGATATACATGCAAAAATAACAAAATATTCAAGAAAAAACAAACAGAAAACGAAAAAAGTGGGTGTACTTTCACAGGTTTTTGCAAAAAAAAAATATAGTGAAAATGAATTTTTAAAAATAATTTTAGTTGAGTCGGTTGCTGGAGTCATATGGAATCTACTACGGGTTAATTATTGGTTTCGGATCACCCATTCTCGAGATTTTTTAAACAGCCCGGATCACTTTTTGAGGAGTTGACTTTGACTGACGTTTTTGCGTGTGAAACCTGCATACAATTAATCAGAAAAATGTTTTTAATTTATTTCGAGAGTGTGTTTATTAAGCCTAACAAACTTTGCGTCGATATCATTATCGATAATCTCAGAAAAATTTCACAAAAATAACTTTTTTTCGACGGTTTTTTATTGGACGGTACAAACAGTATAAAATGTAAACGAAGCTGCGTGACATCAAGAGACATTTTTGCTTTCTATAACAATAGTAAACGAGTCATTTAATACGGTTAGTATGTAAAAAGGAGATTTGTACGATGAAATTGGACTGAGGAGATTTCGCTCAGCCAGGCGTGTCGCTGGTGTAACGCGGGTAACGCGGTAATCATTTGTGACGTGACCTTCTTATACAGACTGGGCTCGCGCGAGTCTAATTCTGATTTAATCTTGGCCGTTCTTTCTCTGCGTATCATATACATATATCCAGCTTTATGTCAAATAAAATATATGTTATTTTCAGAAATGAGGTTGCGCACGAGAGGACACGATCTTTTAATCCTTGATATAGATTTATGCAGAAAGAATAAATGGCCTTTCAATAGGGCTAAAGATAATCAGAATTTTGGAGTTTAACTCCCAAGAGAGTATCATTTTGTTTAAAGAACAATGTACATTTATGTCCGAAAAGATTAGATTTCAACCAAAAATAGAATAATTACATTTTCAGTTTAAGAAATCAAATATTTACAACAAAAAATGAATGTTAAATTGAAACAAAAGGGACGAATTGGTAAAAAAATAGTTGTATCCTCAACAAACTAGGTAAATTAAAAAATATATATATTTTCTACCTAACAAGGCGAATTTTCAACAAAATTAATCAATTTTCTACCAAACAGTTGCATTTTTTACCAAAGATGGAATTTTTACAAAAATATATGAATTCTCATACAAAAAAAGTATTTTCTACAAAAAATGAATTTTTTCATAAAAGTTAATTTTCAAATAATTAGTATATTTTTGTACCAAATTATTGAATTTTGATGTCAAAAAGATTAATTTTTTACAAAACGGTTGAATCTAACACAAAATCACGAATTTTCAGTAAAATAGTTGAATCCTCAATCAAAACAGATTAAATTCTAACCAAGAGAATTAATTTTCTACCAAAAAGGCGCATTTAAAAAAACATGAATTTTTAATCAAATAATTAAATTCTCCACACTGAAAAAAATAGTTGATTGGGACATCTAACAAAGTAGTAGGCCCAACTATTTTAGTTTGTAATATATGCCACTGCTATTAAAGTGGTTGAGGCTACTACTTTTATTCGCAAGATTGGTAGTAGTTGTCCTTACTACTTTATTTGTTCTCGCTACAACTTTCGATGGTAGGTAATACTTTCAGGTAGTTTTGTTTACTACTTTAAATAGTAAGCGTTACTACTTTACTTATTAGGTCTTACTATTAAATTATTTATTTTACAAATAAATTAGTTGATCTTACTACTTAAAGTTTTGAATTATTCGTTGAATTTATTTGACACATCGAGTTCGCATTTGTAGGTTATCAATCCATCAAATTTGCCATAAAACAACAAAGTAACTAGAAATAAATCCTATGAAAAATATTAATTCCACGATTATTCCAAAACAGGTCTCCGTGAAAAGGTACCCTAAGCGTAGGCTGTAGACGACGCCTTAAGGATCTATACGCTGCTCTTCAATATTTTACACGTGTTTACACATTATACGTAAAGGTTCAGATTAAAATGGCGATCATCGAAAACATGACGCGATATTTCGATGCGAATGTTGGCAGCACTGCTCAGATTTCAGTTCTATACCAATATCGCCAAGGGCCGAAACTTTTAATCTTTACTACTTTTATTTCTTGGAAAATAAATTGCTGGTAAATGTAACTAATTTATTTGTTGTGACTACAATTACTATCCTAACTAATATAACCTTCATAGGAGGACTAACGGTGACTTGTTACCGTAGAAAACTGGTTAGTTACTGTTACCATCGAAATAGTTGTCGTAGCTTATACCAACTCTACTAATAAGGAGCTTCTTGTCGCAACTAACCATTTTTTTCCGTGCCTTATAAAAGTTCAATTTTCAATTAAAAATACTCATGTTCAACCAAAAATATAATAGTAATACAATTTCAGTTCAAAAAAATAATTCTCGACCAATAAAATCTTCTTTTCAACAAACTGGTTAAACTTTCAACCAACGAGATGAACTTTTAACTAAAATGATGAATCTTCAATAACAATCAAAATACATTTTTAACAAAACATTTCAACTTTCACACCAGAAGTTGAATTTTCAAACCAAAAAGATGAATTCTCAACAAAAAATATAATTGATGATATTTCAATAAAAAATTATTTTAATTGAAGTAAAGAATAGATCAATTCAAGAAAATAGCACGAACTTTAAAAAGAATTATCAAATTTCCAACCAAAAAGTGGATGATTCAACAAAAATGACGAATTTTCATGTAGAATTAATTTTGAACAAAATAGATAAAATTAAACTAAATAATCATAATATGTGTTAGTTTTCTCTCTCTCTTTGTGGTTATTCAAACTAGAATAGACGATTTTTAAGCAGAAACGTGATGGTTACATTTTGTAATAAAAAATATGTTTAAACATAAAAGAAATGCGTTTTTAAGTAAACATAGTTAAATATTTATACGAAAATATGAATCTTCAACAAAAAGAAATGAATTTAAAAAAAAAATAGTAGGATTTTCAATCAAATAATTAAATCTACTATTTTACAAATAATATGGACTTTTGAAACAAAAAGAATAAACTTTTAAACATTAGTAGTTAGATTTTCGTGATGGGTTCTATGAATTTAGTTTGCATTCAAGCGAATAAACGAGAATCAGTTATTATTGAATTGTACCAGTATATTGTCATATTTCGTAAAAAGTGCAAACTTTTTAAAGATTTATCGCCAAGAAACGTACTTAACATTATCTAAGTTCGTAACGTTACTTCTACTGGATGACCCCACCCATGTTAACAAGCGTAGTTTTTGGTACGATCTTATCTTGTCCTCAAATTGGTAAAGTATTTTATGGATGGGCCTAATGAAAATTAATCTATAAGCAACTAAAGATTCGAAATACCACTTTATCATTAAGTTTCGTGTAATTTAGTATACGTATACACACAAATTATTTTGTTCGGCCATTCTTTACGTTTTGTGAATCCTCTTTTCAAGTGTGAAATTTTGGTTGTAATTCTTTAAAAAAAAGCTTTTGATGATGATTCGAAGCGATGCGTTTTGAATCACTATAATAATTTTTCTTTATCAAAGTGGGAATAACATCTTATGTGCTTAAAGTTTCTTTTTCTGTTATTACATCCTTTTTCTTTTAAATATTCATTTCTTGGTGACCTTTAATGAGAAAAGATTCAATGAGACAATTAGTTTTGATATTAAATCTAAATGCAAAGGATGACGTTCAGTGGTATGAATTTCCATTAGCCTTGACACTTTTATCTTTACAGCAGATAAGTTGTAAGCAGCATTGTTTATTGATTATTGACCAATAAAAATTGGAACCTCATTTTAGCTAATTAAATCAAGGAAATAATAATTAATATAGATTTTCCTTCAAAAAATTTCATTAATAGTGAATAATAAAATGTAATACAAGCTTTTCACGATTTTTAGTCTGTCATTTATAATCCATGATAGAAATATAAGTATCTAAATGTACATGACATAAATTTGGCAGAAGAAGGCTGTTAACTTAGTTTATAGAGAAGAATTTTTTAATTTATGATGCAATTATTTTTCTAATTTCTTTACATGCTAGAAAACAATATTAGCTGCATCAGTAGTATTTATGGGGTTTGAAGGGGTGCACGACCAACATAAAAAATTAATGCAGAAATTTTGTTTTGTATTAAAATTTATAATCTTTTGAGTCTCGCCGCACATAAAGAAATTTCCATTTTTATAAATCGAAATGCAGGTTTTATAGATTTAAGTCTTTGAGATCTGCATACCCGTAATACTCGTTGGGAGCGACAGCAAATAGATAGTCGCTACTCGCCTTCCGTCACCCACTGACCTAGTAGAAGTCAATTTCACCAATTTCCTTTGCCGGCTACTAGTTAACTTTGTTCTCCAATATACAACTCAAGATAAAATAAAATGAAACGAGCTGGACATTACGAAGATGAATGCCTAAGGTGCTGATTTATTGTTCCCCTTGGAATCAATTTCTCATCCCTGTCAGCTTTATTACTAAAATTATTATGATTGATTTCACGAGGAATTTATAAAAGATAAATTATTTTTTTCCTGAAATTATTAAAGATTGAAGAGTATGATGTATTAGTATTCAAAATGATCCAAAATTAAGGGTTCCAGTAGATGGCAGGCTTGGTTTCTTGTTCAAGATTCGTATTACCAACATTTACCGAAACACAATGTACTGAATCGGCAATTTCCTGTTCATAATTCAGTAATCCGACAATTCTTAACAGATTTCGATATTTCTCTAAACGTTCACCATATACGAGGGTAGTTCAATAAGTCCTTAGAATGAAGTATAAAAACAATTTTTTTTGGGTAAATTTTTTTTTATTTTTCAACATAATCTCCTTGGAGCT
>NC_046658.1:54978420-55014966 GCF_010883055.1 Belonocnema kinseyi | reverse complement strand
CTAGTCGGGAGTGGTGCTGACTGAAAACAGATGATTTGGAGCGATTCGCGCGCCATCTGTTGGTCATTCTAAGGACTTATTGAACTACCCTCGTAATTTTTTAACAATATTGTGTTTCTTCTCGGCAGAAAAATGCGAAATTAAATATTTGTGTAACATAATAAAAGTATATATACTTTAGGAACATAAATATTTAGCTTAGCATTTAATCTGATTGATATAAACGAATTATATAAGCAATTACATGGAGAAGGTGCTCAGCCAAAGAAAATAACTTTCAAATCAGTAAAAATGCCTAAGTAATTTTATCAAACGTGCTGAAAAAACAGTTTGGCCTGGGGCTAGCCAGAAAAAACGTTAAAGTTTTGGCCAGGCCCAGTACAGACCGCCTGGTTAGTGTAAAGACTTCAAACTAGACGGTCTGCTCTGGGCCAAGCTAGTGCCAGAATATGTTTCCACAGGGGACCTGGGCTAGACACGGCGATCTAGCCTGGCCATCAAGGCAGGCCCTGGTTAGCTTTAGAGTTAATTTCTCTAGCTGGACTCAGGCATGTTCAACAGTCAAGAGCCTATTTTCGCTAAGCTTGGAACCGGTTAGGTCCATGAATAAAATTTCTATACGGGATTGATTCAATTCAATATTTTGTCAACAAAATTAATTAAAAATCCGCAGGACCATCTTCTAAGAGAAATTGTTAAAAAAAAATATTGAAAAATATGAAAAAGCGCATTATTTTTACAAAAATAGTGTATGCAGGGAAATTAAAGTTTTATTTCATATAAGAGTTCCTTGGACCGTTTTTATTGATTTTCTCAGTTCCAGTGAAATATTGGAATTATTTATCTCTTTACTTTATATGTCAGTTATTGGTGACACATTTTCTTGGTAGAATATTACCATGGAGCCTTCTACAAGTATTACAAATCATAATTTTCAATTAATTAAAAAATTTTCTGATGAGAAAAAGCCGTGAGATCAGCAAAATAAAAAAATTTACATTTTGTTTATTAAAATGTTCACAAAAATAGCCATTCTTAATTTAAGGTTACTTTTTATTCTGAAGATTACTCCTACGGATAATTAAGCTGAATTTTAAACTAAATATCTATGTTCCTAAGATATATGCTCTTTAATCATTATGTACAAGAATTAAGTACACAGAATGAAATTCAAGAATAAGGCTTACTGTTGTTCTAAAGTACTTAATATTGAGTATTTCTACCAAAGAAACATGGATTATGAACAGTAAATTCCCGATCCAACCCACTGTTCGATATTCAGAGCATTTGAGGACCGTGTTCGTGCTGAATAAAGAATGTTTTCCGAATTTAAAAATGACACATTCTAAAATATTTCCAAAATAAATGAGGACATCGGATAAACTTTAGATTTCATTAATCCTTTTCTTAAAAAGTTGTAATCACGAGATCTCATTTATATTGTTGTCAAACACCTGATTGGTTGCGGCACAGCGTGAACATGTATTTTCGATACTCTTGTCAGTTTTTTGATCTATTAATACAAATTATGAATATTCTGCACCATAAATTTTGGAAATGAAAGTTTGCAGATAAGTAATATTATTTCATAGTAATATTTATTTTTAATACTTACATTTATTATAGATAAAAGAGACAATTTTATTTGAAAATTATTTTTAATATTGGGAAATAATTCTGTTTATTTAGGTTTTATTTCAAAAGATTCATTTTGAGATTTGAAGGTTTCAAAACAGGTCGAAAAGGAATGAAACATTTTAAGACACTTTTTTATAATTTTGTAGAATTTGTAATTTATTTTAGGATAACTTAATTCTTGCAAAAAATAATTCTTAAGATTCCTGGGAAAATTCCAATTGGATTTTTAATTTCAAAAATGAATTTTGAAGGAAAATTGAAAACAAATTCAAATAATTTCATAAGATTTCAAAAAAGAATGTTGAAGATTTTAGAGGAAATTTTTTAGTTTTAAAATGATTTCCGAAAATTTATAAAATGTTTTTTAATTTCTTCCAAACTCTTAAGCTTCTCAATATTTCTTTTGAACGGACACGCATTTTCCTAACTGAAAACACTTATTTTCTTGTTCTCGATATTTAGCGATACTGCAATCTTCTTAAGTGTGAAATTAAAAATTTTTGAAAGTATCATGATCAGTCTATTATTCTTATAATAAACAATTCCATGATGATACTTATTATTAGAGACTATATTGAATTGTCTTCCTGAGGTTTCGCTAGCCATAAAAAGAACAGAGGAAATACAATTGCTATGTGAATGCAAAAGGAAAATTTCTATTAGCTACGCTTCTATCTGACTAGACAGTGTGTCTCAAGTCAGCATGAAGGCGGTACTCAAAAAGAGGACGTTGATACGAGTCAAGATAAGGAATGCATCGCACCGTTCTCCTCGACCCGCGATAAATAGCCTTTCCGCGACGCAGCCTACAGCTTAAGATCTCGTGTAAGCGAAAGTAGAGAAAGCTGCGTATCTCTGGATCAGGCGCGGATAGCAAGGCCGTTCGTAAACTAAAACGTTCGCATCTCGAAAGAAGCCAAAAACTACCTCCTCTTCAACTCACACAATATCTCGATCCACAATCAATCACCCGAGATTCGTGTGAATATTCTGAACACTTAAGATTCGATGCAACTTTCGACCGTCGAAAGTGAGCTTCAAAATTCAGCAGCATGTTCAATCGATTTTTTATATAAGAGTCCATTAAGCTAATGATGCTGCAGGCCTTGAATTTTGTAGTGTATCATGCTATCAACTCATGCTAAAGCTATTCCAAAATGTATTTGATTGGTCAGGATCTTTCAAAGAATTCATTTTTGGCTTATTAATTATCATTGCATGAAAAGTTTTTAAGGAACAGTAAAAAACTGTACCTCCTTATTGGGATGAGAATGTAATAAATGTATCAATAACTGTAATATAAATGCAGGGTTCACAGTCTTTATTCTGTTTCCCAGCGTTTTACCTGTTACCAAACTCCACTTTTTTCCCTATTCTCGAAAAAGTTCCCATTTTGCCCTTTTCTCTTTGAATATACGATATTTGAAAATACAATTGTTCATTTTACATCTACAAAATTATTCTAATAAAAACTTATAGAATATGCTACTGCGAAGAGTGAAAGCTCTTTTTTAACTTACAGAAGTATCTATCTTAATTAATTTAACTATTTTAAATTTGAGTAATTTTAAGCAAAACTATTTAAGATTTATATAAAAATTTAAAGGTAAATTATTTTTTTGTTGAATGTATACAAATGGAAAATTTTGAAAATTAAATACACACATCTTCCAATTCTGAGCCAGCCTCGAATCTGGTTGGCCCAGAATCGGATGCGCTTTTTTATGTCAACACGTAGAAATGCGTATGTAGTCTCTGAACCCGGCACTTGATGGCACTGCAACGCACAGAAAAGTGAGATGTGAATAATTATGGATAGAGCACTGTTTATTCGAGCGTATATGCCGGCAAGGGTCGCTTGGCAGAGGGGGAGTCAAGCGTGAAGACGGCCGAAGATCGGGAGGAACAGAATCGGGAGATGAGTGTACAATAAAATATGATGGTCGTTTTGTCTACTTTAAAGATTTTTCAGTTTAAATTTTAGTGACGATTGTCATTATATTATAACAATTATCGTTTGATTTGACCAAAATTCAAACAATAATTACAAAATTTACAACTGGTCTTCATGACTTTTCTATTGAATACAAATTTAATAAGTTCTAGAATTTAAATAATATATTATAATCACCTCTTTGTATTTTTTGTTGACTTAACTAATTTTATTTATTGCCGAATGCTGTTTTAATAACCATATCACGTTTAAAAGTTATGCGCAATTGTACGGTAAATGATTCATTTTATCCTTTTGAAATTCATCTCAATCGCAACATATCAAATTGTTGAAGAAGTTAATTAGTTAAAAAAATGAAGTTAATTATTTCTAAACAATTTAAGGTAAACATCTTTTCAACTAACTTTAATTCTTTACGGATTTTTATGCTTTCTTCAGAAATGCTCAGAATCAGATTCTTAAAAACGTGGCTAGCTTGGATTTAAAAATTTTTTATGTACAATAATATCTAAACAAAATATAAAATGCCAAAGTTAGCATTCTTGAAAATATGATTTTTTTTGGTACGAAAATGCCGAAAAAAGCAAACTTTAAGTCAGTATCCCTGCAACTGCACTCATAAAACTTGAATCATTCCACGACTATTGAACGTAGTTATTATAAACAAACAATGCATACCAATTTTTTATTTTTGTGTTTAATTGACTATTGGATCGATATTTAATAACAACTTATTACCAGGCGTCAAAAATTTTTATCGTAATAAACAATTTTGTGAACAATTATTTAATTTTAGTTTTTATTTCTGGGCCACATTTCTCTTCTTTATTGGACCAAATTGAAACTGTTTTTGGGAAATGATTATTAATTATAAAATGTTACTAAAAATGTATAAATGTAATTTCTAATAACAATTATATTAAACAAATGTTCCCATTGTGTAGTTTCTCATAGAAAAATAGATATTTTCCATTAAATCTTCTTGGAAGAAGCTTACCTCGATATACCGTTAAGATATTTTGCTGCAAATAAAATTCAGATTTTTATAAACAGGGATAATTCACAAAATAAGTGTTGCGTTAAGGGGGGGCGGGGGTTCTTTCCAAGTATCATTCTCCATTATCCAAATTGTTGGAAAAATTATTTTTACGGTCTCATAAGAGAAGGTATCAGAAATTGTATAAGATTTGACCCCCCCCCCAGTTTTTGTAAAATGTCCACGCTTTGAGACCATTTGAATCCGAAAAAGAGGGTTTGTTTTTCATGAATGTGTCTGTATGTATTTCTGTATCTATGTATGTCTTGCCTGTGACCACGATATTTTTATAAAGAAATAATATATCAAATTCGCTTTTGGTACATTCTATATGCGGTTATTTCTATTACTTGGAAAGTTCAACGATTTATCCTTCGATTCGATAAAAAGAAAATGGTCAGAATAATAGCATTTGCAAAATTTAAAAAAAAAACAAAGGAAAATTTGAAGCCAAGTAACGCACGATAAGAGAAAATTTAAGAAAAAAAACATTACTTTTTAGAAACCATACAAAAAATAATAAAAAATTCCATTTTGCGTTCAAATTATGCAAGATGCGAAAAAATGTGAGACGATAAAAATTGTGCAGCTAACAAGTTAGGAAAAAAATGAATAGACGACAGTTGTTCATACAAAAAAGAGCTACACATTTTTTATGTTTAATTTTTTGATGGGATGCGTAGTTTTTATTTTAATCGTGAAAAATAACACTAAGAATAAAAAAAATTATTTTTGCATATCCAACACAAGGTATGAAAACAATTAATGAACAAAAGTTGATCACCTCAAAAACATCTACAAATTTTGTGTGAATTATTTTTTGCTAGGACATACATCTTTTGTTTAAATCCTAAAAAATGACATTGAAAATAAACAAATCGAGTTTATGGAAAAACGTTACAAGGCGCAATAAAATGTTAATGAACCAAATTGTTTTTTGTACGAAGCGTACTTTAAAAATGAAAAACAATAAAGTTATTTAAATATCAATTCATATTAGGAATTTTAATATTATAAATTTATTGAAATGATACATTTTCCAGGGTAGCTGAAAATAAAAATGAGTGAAAAATAAGGAACAGATATTAAAGTAATCATGAAAAATAAAACTATTCTACTACAACTGGATATTGAGACCTTGGTACTCTTTAATAATATGGAGATAATGGAATAATATCGAGACATTGGTACTCTTTAATTAAGCTTATCCACGTTGCAATTAATAATATTTAATTAATTTCGAAAGTTCAGAATCAGTTTCAATTAGGACTTTTTCCTATTCCCGCCTCACACATCCTACATACAAATCAGATGACACCAGCAGTTACACTGTTGGCAGATAAAACTTGATGAAATATCAATATAAGTTTGTACGAAAGAAGAATTGATGGAAAAAAAAATTCTACAAAAAACCAAGCATTTGACACATATATTGAATAGAATGTTTGTAAACAATTGAATTTATTTACTTTTAACAATATTTTAAAATTTATAATCATTCCTGGAACAGTTTCAATTAAATGTAATAGCAAGGAAAAGTGTGGCTTCCAGGATAATATAAACGAAAAATGAATTATTGTTGATAAAATTGTGTATAACAATAAAAATATTCTATAAGTATAGATGCAACTATACCGATTAATAGTCAGATTATTGCAACAAGTTTTTTACAGATAAAAAATCATATTGACGAAGATGCTAACTTTATCACTTTCCTTGTTTAAATATTATTGCACACAGATGGAAACAGGAAAATCTAAGCCACCCAAGTTTTTAAGAATTTTTTTAGAAGGAAATTTGTAAGAAATTTTTTTAAAAGTTTTTAAGAAGAAAATTTATCAACCAAGATAAAAAAGTGCCTATTTTTATCACGTGTAAATTCTATAATAGTTGATAATAAAGGTTTTCAATTGAAAACCGTTCACTCATTAGGATTTTCATTTAAATTAACATGTATCATTGTGTTTACAATAAACTCTGAGTATATATATGTGTGTGTGTGTGTGTATGTGTGTGTGTGTGTTAAGAAAGTAAGTTTTCGAACATCGAAGAAAAAAGTATAATCTTAAGCAATATTTTAATACCTTTTTCTCCATCAGGTGTCTTGGCTATTCAAATTATTTACGACTCGATACAAAAACACATCTCCAAAGACATAATTCGTAACATAATCGTTCTCAGTCATGAATAATTCATCCCTGCTGGAGTGGATCGTCAAAATGTACATGCCTAAGGCTAGTGAGACGCTTGAATGGGGCAGAATAGGCCTTATAAGACTCAAATTTTCTTCGCAATATATCACTCATCATTGAGAAGAAACTAAAACACTAATCGAAAAGCACAAATCTATGTAGAACAAAACGAAAATCGCAAAAGTAAAACTGACTCAAAATTTGTATTTAGTAATAATCTGTGCATGGTGAAAATCTGAAGCCAACTCATTAAACGGTATAACAAGATCGAGATAAAAGGTCCATAATGAAGTTTTTAACTTTTCTTCAGCCAATAAGGATCTCTCCCATTCATTTGTCGTTTTGCAATATTTTTTCTCTATTTTTCCAAGCTTGACGCCTCAAACAATTTCGTTTCACATTTTTACGAGCTGATCAGACAGTTCTAACCTTTAAAGAATGTAAAGAGTTCCAAGAAAGCAATTTTTAATAATCACCGCTTTTTATTTTTAAGGTGGTTCAAAAAATGATTGTCAGAAGTAATTATTCTGGAAGATATTAATGATAGCTTGCACACGTAGAAACTTTATTTTGTAAAATAATTTGATATTAAAATATTTATTTTTACAATAAGATAATTGCAATCCAGGAAATATGTCACTATTTTCAGAATCGCATTAACCTGTGAAGCTGTTAGTTTATTGGAATATAGTAATAAATGAATGAATAATTGTCCTTGCATCAAAAGAAAGTTTCGATAATCCCTGGCAAAGAGTTTGAAGTTTAAAGACAAATAATAGGAAAGACATTCTTCCTATGTTCATTCTACGTATTTATATTTTTTTTTACAGAAAATAGGAAAATATAGCATGGACAGGAAAGCAAAAAAAATCATTCTTAGCTAAAACAGAAAAAAAAACATATTGAAAGAGAGCAAAGCTGACAGGAATCGAACACGGTTCCCCGAGACAGCAGAACGAAGACTTTTTTCTGTGGTAAAGCAAATTATGAGATTAGGGATTTAATCATCCTTATTGTACAATCCTACTGAGAATGGTAATTTTTCTAACCTATTTTGCAACTTATGTTATTTAACGGGTAGTAATTGTAACTACGGTTTTATTATTTACTTTGTAAATAATAATTTGCCTAACTTCAATTTTCTATTGAAAATACTTGTGTTTCTAAATTTGAATGGCAATTATTAAGTTTGGAGTATATTTGTAATTGATTATGGAAAAAGTATTTCTTTATATCGCGGTGGCAATTAATACTATTTTCTCGTCTGTATCCTATATTGCCATTGAACTTTGGTAAATATAATTATTAGGATACCAAATTTTATAATCAATAATTTCTCCGTGCAGGTCGAATTTCTAAAAGATTCAGTGATTTCGTTTTGAAATCCTATTTTAGGGAAAAAGATTTAACCCTTAAATGCCATCTGGGGTCATTTGGACCCCAAGGTTTTTTTAATTGTAAATATTTCTATAATGCTTGCTTAAAATAAACTTTGTGGTGTAGTTTATCGTTAGTCTGAATCCTGAAGTACGCGTTGCTATGCTGGTGATAGGCCAGTCGCTCAACAGTTGTTGAGGTCAAGAAGGTTGAAGCGTAGAAGGCGTGGGGTTCTTTGAACCCCATTGTGTCATTTACGTAAATTACAGTTTGAATTCGAGTGAATTTTTACACTCATCCGAGAAGGCATTAAATTTGTGTAAAATTTGCCCCCCCCCCCCCCCCCCCCCCCCCCCGCATCAGTTTTTGTCAAAAGGTCCACGTTTTGATACCCCCTTCATCCGAAAAACAGGGTTTTACGGGGTCTGTCTGTATGTCTGTCTTTATATCTGTCTGCCTGTAATCACGATAACTTTTAAAACAATTAATCTATTAAAGTGGTCTTTGGTAGACACCTTCAGTGTCCTAAGCTAAGTGTTAGTCAGCCATTTTGGATAAAAATTCTAAAAGTGAGCGCATTTTGAAAATTTTTCGACCACATTTTTTCATGATTAAAAAATTCTCTGTACACTTGTTCATAGTACTTGAAAAGAAAAATGTTAATTTTCGATAGCCCTACAAGATTATCATAACAACTTTTTGAATTATCTCGAAAAATTGAAAATTCAAATTTTGACCGCACAAAAAATAATCAGAAATTGTATTTTGCGAACAAACCATTGAAGATAGAAAAAAAATTACAAGACAAACATCGTGCACCCAAGAAATATCTGAAAATTTGTTATTGATAACTTTTTTATAGGACACGTAGTTTTTGTTTTATTTATAAAAAAAAAACATTAAAGTTAAAAAAATTAAATTTTTCGGCACTTGAACAAGCTAAGAAAATGTAAATAGATAACATTTTTTCACCGAAAGTAGAGCACGATAAATTTTGAAAAAATCATATAATTCGATTGGCCTTTGGTACACTACTTTATTGTCCTAAACTATAGGTCAAGTTCATTAGCCAGCCATTTTGGATAAAAAGTCAAAAAGCGAGCGCATTTTTTTCAACGTTTTTGTGAATAGTTGGTCGTTTCCGATGGTAAGTGTCACAAGGTAATTAAAAGAAATGCTTATGACGCATCATTAACCATTTTTATCACAAACAGCATGATTGCATATCATTTACGTCGCCGCCAGACCATCCGAGAGACACCTTTTAAGGATGATGACTATGGTACAGCTATCGATACGAGGTTTGAGCTAAACACACTTAGACTGTAATTTTTTCCACACGGAACATTCCTTGCATACTATTCTTAGTATTTTTTTTATTGGCAACCGGTTTTTGATTATTTTCGTACTGAATAAAATGAGTGTACATGAACCAGTAGTTTTGTTTCTGCTTATCCTGATTTTTTGTGCTTTATTCTTTCAAATAATTAATTTTGTTTGCTATTAAGACTAATTGAATATTAAGCAGCACTATTCAGTTAGTAATATCGGAAATTTTTATAAAAAAATATTGAAAATTAAAACAGCGATATCAGTTTGAATACGAAATGTCTGTTTCCCACATTTTTCACTTATTGCATTTTTTCACTGTATAAACCTTTCCATTTTTTTAGATACGCAAAATCATTCGGTTGACAAAACTTTCAAGAATATCCACAATAAGTCTTAGGTGGGTATATTCAAAACTCGAGAAATTATTGACAGTTTTCTATACGGTGCGAGCTCTAACGTACCCCGTGTGGCATCTCTTGCTATTTTTCTCACGTGTAGCATTTAAGGGTTAATATATGCTTAATTTATATGCAAATTAAAAAAATTCCTCTGAACCGAAGATATAATACATGAAAATTGAGAAATAAAATAGTATGTTGGTATTTATACAATTTTTGATAACATTAGAGTATTGTCTTTCTTTATAATTTACTTGTTTTTTTCTCATAGTTTGCATACTTTTATATGGCTATTCGTTCGTGGGTTTAACGATTCTATCATGAGTTATTCAAAAATTCCATTGGCATTTACATACAGAAATGCGAAGAAATGATTGATTAATCATGTCAAAAAGCCAATCATTTTGATATTTCATAAGATTGTGTAGGAATTAATACATGGATTGTCTCCCCTTCGCTAGATGAAAAGATTTGGAGAAGATTAAAGGAATTTTTTGAACTGTACCTTAAAACGAATATAATACTAATCAATACAGATAGTCGAATGTAAAGAATTTTAAAAACCAATCAAAAAATTGGTATTAATGTACCAATTTTTCAAACCTTAAGACTATCGTTCTGTAAATTCTATCATAATTAGATTGACCCAATTTGGTTATTCTCAATTCCAGTAAATTCATTATTATTTACTATGAAAATGAATACTCGAATATCTAGTTTGCAGAGTTTGCATTTGCAAAGGAAATATTTCATAATAAATAATTAGTATCCACGTTAGTATTAAATTACCTTTCCTCAAGAATGTGTAATTTTATTCTAAACCTACACCCACTGTATTCAGCAGGAGTTTCCGGAAAGCTTTTCATCGTACAAGAATCTTTTTACGTGATGCATAAAAGGCTGTGTGAGTCATAAACCATTTCAATCGTTTTCGACGAATGAAAACATACATACGACCCATATGACTCCGCACAAAATCAATAATTTTTTTAGAAAGCGGTGATATTTTCATTGTCTGGAAATTGTTTGCTTTTCCCCTATAATGATTAATCTTAAGGATCAAGTAATGCTCATTTTTCTTACGTTTTTCCATATATTCACCTTTTTCCACGCCTGAGCTCGAAGCGATTTCCGAAAAGAAGTAATTGCACCTACACAACACTAGTTGTACTCGACCGAGATTTTCCGGCGCATATTACAAAACATTCATTGTTTTCTGCGAAAAAAGGGAATTCGTAGGCGCTTAGCAGTTTACAAGATACTAGAGAATTCGCGAAGGCTGTCAGGAATTTTGCCCCCACGAGTTTTGGGGAAATTAGAAGGATCTACTTCAAATTTATTATAAGCCTACGCTTTGGTAGTGAGAAACAGTACTGTTTATATAAAAAACGCGTGCATTGGGCGCATCAATGTGTTTAATTACAATATTCCAAAGATATACACTTAAATCTTGAATTTTAGTTAACTTATAAAACAAATAATTAATATGTCACGTACATTAACTTTCATACTTATTCCAAATAAGATCACCGGGTTTTGAACAAAATGTAAAATTCGGTTTTTAACTAATGCAATAGAAAGCACTTTAAATTGAATGATTCTGAATTAAAAGGTTTAAACTTTAGATTGGATTATTTAAAATCGAATTTTAGACTTGAAGCGTTGTTAATTGAATAATTTATCATTTATAGTACTTGGAACTGTACATTTTTTAATAAAAACGCCAAACAGCGAAGGCTTCAAACTTCAATCATTGAACAATATTAAATGGAAAAATACTAGACCACATTTTTGAAGGTTTTTCAGGTCACTGGATTTGAGTATAATGCTAATTAATCCCTGCTCAGAGCCTGTCTGCTTCTAACCTCAAAACCGCGAAACCTAATCTCAAAACTGCCTCTAATGAGCCAGAATAAACGATCTTCCTGGTGTAGGGGCAAAATAAGCCCAAACGACGTTATCTTATGTTTTTAGGTTCGCTGAGCGTTTGTGTCATAAATCATGGCTAACCCAAAAAAAACCGAACATTACTTCAAAAGTCATCTCAATCCGCGATTCTAGCCGATTCCTTCGAGAAGGAGCAATGGCTTCAATGTTTGGACGTATACGACACTAGCAAGATTATGAAGTTGTCCAATCCGAATTTAAGGTTACTTCGTGCCCTCCAAAAGTTTCCGACTGGCTCAATAGCCCGTTTTTTCTGAAAAGCACAAAGTACTCGGTAACAAGCGTTGAGTTCAGAAAAATTAAGAATTTTTATTCCTATGAATACGCGATTTTTTCTTCGTCTAAAAATCCCCCAACGGGAACAGAAAAAGTGCAAATCCTATTCCTCTCAATCGACTTAGTAAAATTTATCGAAAGCATTTATTTAACCTATTTTTCATTATTAAATCTTTTTATAATTTATAAATTCGACAAATATTCAGATTTATATTTATTTATATTTTAATAAATTATTTAAATGTCTTAAAAAATGCAAAAAATAAATCTATTCAAATGTGTGAATTTAAATAATTTTAACTTTAGAGAGGTAGAGTTGAATAGGTGAGAATTAAAATTTCAGAATTTGCATTTTGCATGAAGGAATAAAAATAACTTTTTACACATATTTTGTGAAGTAATTAGAAGGAATTAAATAGAATCAAAATATGACCACTTCTGACGAATAAAAAATATCTCTGTGAGGTGCGTTACCGGTACAATTAGAAGGAATTAAATATGTTGAAAACACGATCGACGTGAAGTTGGCACAGCAACTATGGAAAAAAGTAATTTTATCATATGGCATCGTTTGATGGTCATTTGGTTGTGTTTGGTAGCCCACTTTTGACATTTGGTGGTAAACATTAAAAAAGTAATCAAATGTTCAAATTTGGGGTGCTAATTTCATGATAGCACCTCACTTTTTAATATTTTTGAAATTTTCTTGCGGGAATCGTTTAGTGGTGTTTGGTAGCCCACTTTTGACGTTTGGCGGTGAAAATTGAAAAAGATATGGAACTTTGAAAAAAATGACTAGCACCCCAAAATTTTAATATTTTGAATTTTGTTTGCACCAATCGCTCCAAAACCGTTTGGTGGTATTTAGTAGTCCACTTTTATTGTTCAACAATTAAAGATAATGAAATTATTGTAATATTTATAATTTTCTATAACAATAACAAGCCTCAGCGCGCAGATGTTTCCGTGCATGCCAGAAATACGACAGAAGATTTAAAAAAAACACAAGAAGCGATTAAACGACCAGAGATGACTATCGAGAGAATAAACCCAAATTTGAAAAAGCCACAGTCCGTGGACGGGTTGAACTCTACTTCTCGGGTCAGGGTGGAAGAGATTGACCATAATTTCTCCTTTCTGAATTCGAAATAAGGTCCAGAAGCAGGATTCGACTATTTAAACGCAGATTTTCTTTTCGTAGAAAATTAACACCAACTTTTGCCTGTAAATTCTAATGAAATTGTTTGGAATTAGGATGGCAATTTAGTTTATGTCGAACTCCGTTTAAACCAAAGATTAGCTTTAGCCTAAATTTAAACGCGGTTAATTTATTTTTAAAATTGCAGTATTCTTTAAACGTAAGAAATTACGTAAAAAATACGTAAGAAGTTTATATAATAAGGAATTAATTTTGATACTTTATTAATGCTTTACAGAGATTTAGATCTTAAGGGTGTTCGATCGATGTTCTAACGTCAAAATTTAATCTTTTCGTTTTAATTCATAAATTTATAATTATATTTGAAAAATAAGTATCGCTACAGAGCGAAAATATATCTAATTATAATTTTCATAGAGTAAAATAAGGAAATCGAATTTTGAGGTTGCAACATAGATGCAAAACGTTTAAGGCAAGGTCGACTAAGGGGTCAAATTTCCATATTTGAGTAATTTTTATACACAATAAAATTTGTTATTATGTGTACCACCATTTAATTAACATGTGTTGTCTTCCATAATTAAACCATACATTATTTATTAGTTGCCATATATCTCATACGAGAACGGCGTTACTGCAGAGATCATAATATAAAAATATGCGATGATCACTTTACAGATTCTGAAAGAAACTAAATTTTCTTACGTCATGGGACACAAAATAAATAAAACAAAGTAGTATCGAGTGGGGTTGTTTTTTCAACGTGGAAAATTAATTGCGGCAATGATAACATTAGTCGTTTGCAAGTAAATGACTAAAATACAAAAATTAGGAAGAATTTAGAAAAAAAGAATCAACTTTATAAAAAATTATCTTATTTCTACTCTATGATATTTTCAGATTTAGTATTTTATATAAACAAGACAGATATTTTTCACAAGTGTGAACTTGGTTTTCAGTAATTGTGCAGGGAAGTGTTCTTAATAAATTAATAAAATACTAGAATATTTCAGTAATGAAAAATTCGATCTTGAAGTAGAGTTTAATCCGTCCACTGACTGTGGCTTTTTAAAATTTGGGTATATTCTCTCGATAGTTAGCTCTTGTTGTTTAATAATTTCTTCTGTTTTCTTTTTTTAAATCTTCTGTCGTATTTCTGGCATTCTTTAGTTTTAAAACATTCGCGCCGATGACAAGTACACGAGTATACCCCGCGTCCGCATGCGCGCAATTTATTGATAATGTAATTATTTCTAACAAATATAAGTGGTTTAGGATGTGAAAATTGTATGGTTCGATTTTTTGATATATTATGAAACAAAAAATTTAATTTTGAAAATGCAGAAATGACTTCGTATTCTTTGCTAGGTGCAGACCATCATAAATGATCAGAATGTAAAAAAAAGAAAATGAAATTTTGGAATCAACTTGAGGAATTTATGGGATTTTAAAAGAAGTGCAGATCTGATCAAAATATTTCCGTCTAGCTCTTTTAAATACCCGAGCCCATATTTTGCGGATCGGGTCTCTAGTTAACCCGCTCGAAAATATTCGTATCGGAGCTGTGCATGCTATATCTGACTCGGTGTTTTTAGGCTCGAGTCTCTAGCAGTCTACTGCAACCATAACCCTCACAGATGCTTGCTGCGCAGTAGTACTATCACTACATATTTATGGAAAATTACAAATACTATTAAACTGGTAGTAGATCACAATGTTCATTTGCATGCAAGTTTCTCTGAGCTCTGGAGAGACAAACCGAAAGTTCCGATGGACCTGCCGGAAAAGTTCTGAAATTTCATGGAACATCAAAAGTTTTTCAATGCTTCAGGGAATTTGACAGGATTTCATATAGACATTGTAAACCGAGCCATCGTACGGTACTGACGAGGTTTTTAGTGTTTTAGGTTGGTCCAAAATTAATCCTGTAAAAATTCGACTTCCGACTTTTGGTGATTCCCCCTCCCCCTCTTAATTTGTTCATTCTTCAAAACAATAAATCCCTATTTTTTAATAGGTTAGCATTAACCCACCTTATAACTTTTAATCAACCTTCCCCCCGACGTCGTTTAATAGTGCCTGGAAACTACATTTTTGAATTTTTTGCTAGAATCGTTAATATTATGTCTATCAAAACCCCTATAAGCTACTTTTATGGGATATAAAAAAATGTTTGGCGCGAAATAAACCCCTTTCCAGCCAGCCGGTGAACGTTTTCTAATTTTTAAAGCGTTTCACTGATAATTGTGTTCCTTCCTCGTGATTCACGAGAAATACTGCTTAAGGACGCTTTTGATGAACATTAAATGAATTATATATGTTGAAAATGAAATTATTTTAAACGAAAGAACTTCCATTTCAGAAAAGAAGCACCGTAATGAACATTTTGTGAATACAGTATGAGTTTTATTACTTTGAGTGTAAAACTGTAGTTTGGACTATCAAACGATCTTTCCAATCTTTCAGGGAAATTCTTTTTCTTTCTTTTGCAGTTACTCCCTCCTGAAGATGACATTTTTAGTTAACAATTTTGTCATTTGGTTCCAAATGATTCTTCTTTGGTTAAGGAAATCAAGTTTTTTGTTAAAAAGTAGAATTTTTTTGATTAACTCAATTGTTTTTTTTTTATTGTAAAATTAAAATGCTTTTTGGTTGAAAATTCATGTACTTTGTTAAAAATTCGTACTTTTGCTTTTAAAATTAATCTTTTTCGGTTCCAACATGAACTATTGCATTTTTTGTTGAGAATCCATCTTTGCATATTGGAAATTTAACTGTTTGGTTAGAAATTAAATTATCTTGTGTAAACTTTAACCATTTGACTGAAAATTGAATTATTTCATGGAAAATTGAACTCTGGTTAAAAATTGTATTATTTAGTTAAAAAGTAACCTTTTTTGGTAAAAAATTCAACTAGTTTGCTGAAAGCTCGTTCTTTTAGATTGAAAATTCATTTTTTATGGTAGACAGGTAATAAGTTTGGATTGAAATAAACAAATAAATTTGAATGCTGATCCTGAAATATCAATTGTTAGGAAAAATGAAAAATCGGTCAGAATAAAGTCCGAGAATTTTTAAATCTGAAGTTTTTCGGCCAATCTGTTTAAAAAAAAATTATGGTTAAAAGAATTTAGTTTTTTCTTAGAATGAGAAAGACAAATAAAGACTTTGAGTGCCCACTTTCAACCCAACAATTATACTTTTTTTAATTTCCTTTTTTTTGCTGCTGCCAATATGTCGATACGATCTCTAATGACATGAACATGGCACTTAGCGTCAAAAGTGCGGGAGACATTGGAATGCAATCGTCAACATTCAATAAATAGTTTCGCTGGTTGGCATTTGTCGAGCCTGATGTCGAGATCGGCTCTCAATCTTATTTCTTTGTGTCATTTCCCTCCCTTTTGGTACATAGCCCCGGGAAATAACAGCATGCATCGTGCTAATATGATTGTATGATTTTAATTCCGCATGAACAATAACAATAGGCACCTAGTCTCGGTGACCCAGTTTAGAATGTAGATTATGCATAATCGGGTGCAGCGATGCTGACATCCCCTCCATTCTGAAATAACAATTGTAAACCTATTTTCTATAGTAAAGCTGAACTAAAGGAAGTATAAATAAAATTCTCGCAAGCTTTGGTTAAAGGCTGAAAAGTACAAGGGTGTATGAAGTTTCAAATAGTTAGTTTAAAGATCAGTTTACAGGGAGAACTGTTTTTAAGCTTTAGAATACGTATTTCATAGAGACATAAGAGAGGCAGGACAGTACATCAAGTTTCATTTGCATTATAATGCTATTAAAAAAATTACCAACTTTTGAAATAATAGGGCTTCTTGCAATATTCTAAGCCCTTATTACAAAACTAAAGTTTCATAGCATCTATTTTAACTTACTTTCAGAGTAATAATTGTTTGCTTTATTCATTCTTTAATTTAGTGATATTTATATAATTTTTTCCATATTCAAGAGTGTAGAAGACGATTATGTTTTTAGTTATTTAATCAAAAATAAAACAGTGCAAAAATATCTTTCATCACTGTGAATGATGCGTCTTTATTATTTAAGCTTCATTTATTATTTTTCTCACATAAATGTGCCAGTTGGAAATCACTGGTGTGTTGATGGTCACTGGATGTTTTCTCTGATATTTTCCCTGATATAAACAATTTTAGGTCATATTTGTCACATCTTTATGTTTGGAAGTAAGTCAGTCGAGACAAACAATGCTTTGTATTTAAGTTTTCGGTGTTTCCTACATCCAGTCATTATAACTAGATTAAATAACTAAATATTATGGAAAATTAAAAAACAAATGTTTGAAGCTCTTCTTTATAAAAAAGAATAATAGAAGATATATTAATTAAAAGTTACGATAAAAATATTTTACTCACGACATAGTGAGATATTCAATTATTCAGTTTCAAAAATATAATATTTAGAGTTTTACAATAACAGCTAGACATTCCGAACGCTTTCTTCGTGAAAACAGCTAATTTAGCTACCTTCAGTTAAAAAATAAATGTTAATTAAACAATTTGCCGGTCTTCTTTTAACGCTTCAGTATGGCTGTTAATAAAATCGAGAAAATAAGCCAACCATAATTGGATGGAAGCTAAGCATCCAGTACTCTATATTTTACTGACTGAGTACTGCTTTTCATCAACAGCAAAAAATTCATTTAATTTGAATATAGATTGCTGTCAGCACATACGCACACACACATACACACATGCATCATATATATACATATATCATATATATTCATATATACATACATATATATATATATGTAAAAAATCACTGGTAAAAGAATTGCGATCTGAAGTTTTGGCTGTACTGGTGTCGGCGCGAACTTGCGAAACTAGATTTTTAAAACTAGCATTTTTAACATGTTGAATATGGAATATTCATCATAAACAGTGAAAAGACACCTTTCCTGTTAAAACTGTTTTTGTCAAGAAAACAATTATTTTACCATGCCATGTAAGTTTCAACACACTATCAGCTATAATAAACTTTAATTAATGCATATAGAAAAAATTTAATTAAAAAAATGGAAAAAGTATAAATTATGAACGATCAGAAATGAAAAACGATATTTAACCTAATAAATTTAGAGTTATAATTGTTCAGAAAGTGAATATTTCATTTGAAAATACAATATACAACATGAAATGCATTTTTTTAATGCGAAAATTCCATTCCGATCAATCTTAATTGTTTTCATTTACTAATCGTTTGAAAATAAGTAAAAAAATAACGGAATTTATTTAACAGAAATTAATATGCATTCTAAAAATTGTAATATGTTTTTGCAAGTTCAAATTTGAGACACATTGAAAAACATATAGGTAGTATTGGAGCGCGGCTGATCTCAATAGAGATAGAGAATGACTCATTTTCAGTTTTATTTCACAACTAGTTTTATCTTTCTGAAAAAATTTTAAAAAAATTGTGTTAAACTATTCATATTAACTTAACTCGGGGTACCTAACTGAAAGAAGCTTGCCTATGGGATTTTTTGTTTGATTATGGTCCCTGGTATCCCATGATAGTTTTCGATAAAATTTTAAAACATAGCCTGATTTATTTTTAAGTGCTAAGCTGAAGTGATTATATATTTAGGAGTGTCCTGTTATCATTTTACAAAGCTTTCTCTATCAAATGTTTTTGATGTTAGTATTGTAGACCAGTATATTGGCGAGAACTGAACACTTAATTAATTTTTGTATTGAAAATATTAATTCAATTCCTAAAAAAACTTGTACCATTAACAAATTATGAAAAAATAAATGATGTTTCCTTTTGTAAATCACAAATAATAAAGCATAGATATTTAATTTTACATATATAAATAAAAATATCATTCTTAAAAATCTATATATTTACAAGGACTGATATAATATTACTTATGATAAAGTTTCGAAATTATATAATTTGTCTTTTTTTAAAGTAAGTTTTACGATTTTTCATTCTAATTACAATTTAACTATTCACGTGTAGATTATAATTTTTGATTATTTGAGTATTACGTAAAGGTTTGAAGAGGCGCAAGGTCGTTTGTCTTATAGAGTGCGCAATTTAATATCCTCTGTATTAATAAATATTATTTGAAAAAGATAGAAATACCTGGAAAACCACCGGATTTGTCAGGCATTTTCTCTAGGTTTTACGTAGACACCTTGTCAATCAAAAATGTCATGTTGATTTCATAACTTAAATTCTAATTTATTAAATGATTTTCCTTTATTCCTGGATAATAAGATATTTTAAATAATATGGAAAATGCTCAATAATTAATGAATTCATTAACAAAAATTACCTTGATACGTCACTGACCGCGTGAGTACACAACGTTGTGCACGAACGCGTTGCGTGTAACATGAAAGGTCAGACGGAGACAATTTTCGAATGGATGCCTGTATCGAATGTCGATGATTCGTATCAAATAAGAAAGTCTCCACAGTCGTCCCTCGTACGGTCTCAAACTCACGACAAGTCGAAAGAATGCAAACGCGTTTTCCCTGATTCCGCAACCCGTCACTCCTTCCCCTGCCAACAAAAGCTCTCCTTTCATAATGAAACTCTAAATTCTCCAAATATTCTCCTCCATCTACCCCTTTCGTTAACCTTGATCTTAATTCTCCTCACAAAGGAGAAATTCTCCCTTTTGACCTACCGTGAATTAACGGTCGGAAGTTTCCTCAGAGTGCTTTATTATGCGACCATTAGAGAATGCAAAGCGGGAACATTCATATTCCTCATGTTTAAACCAATGTTCGGATGCTGTGCCTCAAAACCCCTCTCTTTTTACTGCAACATTAGTAATCATTACTTCAAGGAACAATGGAGTAACGATTCTGTCATCGCTACTGAAACGAATGCTATTATACAATACGATAACTGCATATTTCATGTAAATCGCGAATTTCTACCGACTTTGTCAATTAACTAAATGATTTTCTCTTTAGAGATCATAACTTTAATGTCTCTACCACAGGACTTGTCTAGAAAGTGAGGCCTTCTATTCAGAAAGACTGCGAAATTAATAGTTTGAAAACTTTAGCATAAACGTAATGCTTATTGAAAATATTCATTCAGTGTAATTTAATATTTTACGAAAATGAGTGGGATCTAAAGATAAAGGAGTCGTAAATTTTTAAAAGACTTTTATTAAAGATCTGTCGCTTTCTTCTGGGAACAATTGATGTCACTTACTTTATAAAATATACATACACATTTATATTTATATAGTTTTGGTCGACCCTTAGAAAAGTAAGGGCGCCCCGGGAAGATTTGGCGGTTGCTGAAAGATGGAGCAAAGGAGCGTGATGGAGGAAAGGATAGGAAGGGATAGGTAAAGGATAGGAGTGGGGTCTTAACTTTTGAAAAAGGAAACGGGAGGCGTCTATATTACATATCGAGTCTCACTTGCGGACTTATCAAGTCCGTCATTTCTCTCCTATTTTCCTAATAAAGAGATTCTTTTTGCACCTTCGCGTGGAACGTCGAAATGCTGTTCTTCATCACGCGAAAGTACCGGTAAACATTTTTAATGAAAGGTCGCGATGCAATCGTCCTATGACTTATAATTTAAACGAGAGCTACATAGGCTTCGTCCCCGAACCGACTGAGGACGATAATCGCGCGATCTCGCGAATCACGTTTTCCTTTTTTTATAAATGTTTCGTTTCTGTGTAATAGCTTTGCTTTTCGTATAAAAGCTCCGTTCAATTTTAAGAGGTTTTGACTTAGAAGAAGCCGTCTCCGGTGGGATCATTGAGCCATGGGTAGTTATTAGGGCATCGGATGCAGGTTTGGAGATTGATGGTTTCCCCGGGAACTTCCTTTGATGTAAGTTTGCACGTATGGGGCACCCAGCAGGCTGGTGGTCCATCCACGACACACTTATCCCTCCAGGATTCAAAGTTCTTTGATTCGGTCACAGTTTGGGGGTTTTGGATCCATTGGATGACTTGGGTCATTGTAACGAAATAGACATCGTTGTGATTTGCCAAGACTTCGTCGATCCAGTAGAGGAAGGCATCGAGGAATTCCGGGTTGTTCTTTAACCAGGCTGCGTGGAAGTAGAGACCAAGCGGAGCACGATTTTGTTCATAATGCCTGTCGAAGTTGTGATTTAAGAAGTTGTAGAACTGGTCTCCAGTAAGGATGTTACTGCAAGAGTCGACCATAGCACAACCTGGAAGGTACTCGTCGTTTTGGGGATCCTCTCTTCTGTCGAGTTCGTTCATCACCATTTCCCAGACTGCGTGTGATCTGTAAGTGGAAAGCAAGATTTGTTTAGATTTCTTCAATCTTTCTTCAATTTATATGTTTGACGAAGCCTACAATACAGTTATGAAAAACTACCTGGTTGGACAGTGTTGTAAGTTTCCGTGACAGCGATGGGGCATTCTGAAGTACATGGTGTAAGGCCATAGAGGAGGATTGTTGAGGGCCGAAGTGATAGTCGAATCATATAGGAAAGCTTGTTCTTCCATCATTGTAAATTGGTTGTTGCCTCCAACTCTGAGGTATGGTGCTCGGACTCCAACCACACTGTTGTCAGTCAAGTTGGCGTATTTTTCGATGATGACCCTCATGCCTGCCATCTCCTTAGCCCAGTCATCTACCGTGGCGTCGGACCAGAAGCTCTCGTCGTCGTTATGTCTAAACAAAAAAATCTTGATTAGAGACCAAGTGTTCAGAAAACAAAGAATATCTTCAGAAACTCAGCAACTACCGTCACCACAATCTAGCTTCCATTACCTCTTCCGGCGTGTTGACACCTTGTGGCCATTTTTCCTGGGATTGAAAATACGTAGTCAAAGCCATTGATACCGTCTCCAATTATTGTCGCTATCTACTAGTGCAGCTTACTAAGTATTATCAATTGGGATAGATTGGAAGGGATAGGGTTTTAGGAGGGTATAGGTGTTCTATATAATTACAAGTCCTGATGCACATACACTTTAGATAACTAATTAGTTTGCATAAATGACAACATGCTTTTAAACAAATTTTAATACATCTAGAATAATTAAACTAAGAAAGCTAAGTGTTGTGCTTGGGGGCAGGGAGTTGTTCATGCGTTTTGTGTTTAAACTAATGTTAAAAATGAAGGTTGCATTAGGGCAATTATTCTTACGAGATGGAGTGAACTGCGATTTCGTGTCCCTTTCTGTGCATTTCCTGGACAGCGGAATAGTTGGTGTATTTGTGGGAAACGAAGAAGGTCGCCTTGATATCACATCCATTAGGGTTTCGACGTTTGCCATTGAAAATTTCCTTATACAAGCCAATGTTATTGTTATTTATGGCATCGTCAAAGGTGATGGTAATCATCTGGGGAACATCCTTGAAGGGTAAATCACCTGGGATTGTAGTACCATCCTCAGAACAGAAACAATCTGGCAATACACACACGGCAGGGTCGCAAGGTGGTGCTCTGTTAGGGTCATTGTCCATATCTGAGGTAAGAGGACAAAATTTAATCTTATAAGTGATGATGAGTCGTATCTAATCAAAATCAAGATACAAGATCAAATCGGGATGCAAGATCTGTAATCGAGATCTATTATTTCATTAGATTACTTACCACAAATATTTTCATCGGAACCATCAGCACAGTCTTTTTCACCGTTACAGAAGAGACCTCTCTCTACACAATCCTGGTTTCCGCAAGCAAGTTGACCTTCTGGACAAAGGGGCTCTTCGGTGAAAAGGATGGGCTTGGCCTTCCGTTCTTTGTTCGTAGACTTGCAATTGTGGACTGCATCTTTCCAGTCACAGGTCTGTTTATCGATGTCAAAGTACAGTCCAGCGGGACACCTCAGAGCCTGGATTCCGGAACTGGTGCACTGGATAACATCTCGACAGTTATCTCCTTCTCCGGTCTGAAGTCGGAACCATTCACCAGCATCCTTGTCCTTGCAAAATTCGTCCTTTACATTATCCTTTTTGTCATCTTGTCGCTTCCATCGACTCAATACCGTTCCCTCTGAAATCGTTTCATTGATAACCAGCTTTTCTTTTCTCTTCGATCACAATTTTTAAATTGTTCTTGGGGCATTTTTAAGATATTATTTTAAGCCCCTAGTATTAGAAAAGTTTCATTTATGGAGGGCGTTATGAACATTTTTTCCATAGTAATTGTATCTAAGTTTAACATTGGCTTGTCGCTCATGTTGACCTATCCCTCTAAAGGCGTTATCTATCATTCGAGCGGCCGCCTGTCATAATTTAGCTCTAGAGTTAGAAAATAAAAAGGGGATGGTAAATTTCTAAATTCAGTTTTTATTATTTTCGAAGGAAAACTGGTTACATACTAATCAAATATTCTGCCGACCACTTCAAAAAGGCACTAAAATAGAAAATGATTTATTGAATGCCAAATGTCAATGAAAAATTATCCTGAAGTGTAGTGATAATAATCGATTTCAGAAGTCAAGGGTTTAATTTTTTAATCTGGTAACTTCGTAAGAACACCGAAAGAATTAAAATTTTCCATTTGGAACTATTGGTTAAAAAATGTATATTTTCGTCTTTTTTTCTGAAATATAAATATCAACATTGGTATTGGTTCACAAGGCGTGAAGACATGTTAGGCTGTAATAATGGGGCAAAGCGGAAATATTAACAAAATTAATGATAAAATTTACCCCGATGGGTATTCTGAGACTTTATTTTCCTGAAAGGGCTGGAAAAAAATAATTGTGCCATAGACAGTGAAGTTGTTCCACATAACTGAAAAGTGGGGTTTAAAGGTCAAATTCTACTTCAAAAATGAAATAGGTTTACGTTAAGAAAATGATTTTTTTTCATTTTTAAGGACTATATCCAAGTCCGAATATAGTAGTTCTTACTGCACCGAGGGGTAAATGCAAAGGTTAATTAAAGAGCTAATTCAATAGCAAATAATTTACGGATTATTTCACTGGTAAATTCAAGAGCAGCCCTGTGTTATAAATTAAGACTTCGTTCAAGCATTCAATCTTGCTGGTTCCAAAGAGTATCATCGCCGAAAGGAATTATTTTTAAATAGAAAAGATAAATTGTGAAATAGGCTTTGCAATTGTTTAGAAATACAATTAGTAATTTATTTCGGGGCTAATTAAGGGTAAATCAAGGTGTAATCTATAGGAGAAATTAAGGGTTTAATTTTCTGATACCAAACTGGGATCGATGTCAACTTTCTCTGTATACTTTAAAAAATGTGTAGGTATTTCGTGTTAGAGGATGTATGATATCAGGTACCAGTCGCGTAACCCTTAAATTTTGTTTTTCGTCTTGTGACGATCGGGGAAAGTTGTCCCCACTATGTTCGGGTGCCCGGGGCACGGGAGTGACGTCATCCTCTATCCGGGACCAACCAGATTCTTGGCTTTCACGTTCTAATCTCTTATGCAACTGTCGTCATGGTCGCCGAAAGATATTTCAAATAGGTGTTCCGGTCAAGGGGCAAAAATGTAGAAGAAGTAAGAAAAATTTTGATCTTTTTTCGTATTTTTAAGGGAGGGTTTTTCCTTTCACGATGATCCCTTGAAATGGTACTGATGGCACTTTTTACTCACCGGAAAGGGTGAACGCGACTGCAAAAAGCAGTATTAGCGAGTACTTCGGCATATTCCTCGCCCTCACCCGCATCACGGGACTATCGGTATCCTGATCGTAGACCCCGTCTTTTCTGTCTGGTCACTCTTCGCGGCACGGAAGTTCTGGAGATGGTATCACTATTACTTCCGGGGAGAAGGCGATCGCGCGCGTGCGCCTACGCGAAGAAAAAAGTAATATCGCGTAATGTAAGGGTGCGGACCTTAAGACTTATGTACCGCTTACTAAGGACTGGCTGAGGCGCGCCATTCACTGTGCTTTATATTGCCACCACCACTACGTTTCTTCGACGGTCCCCTCTTTTGTGGATATTGCCGACGAAGACTCTTCAGGTACGTAGCATGTTCATTTCGAACTAGGATACTTTCTTTGGGTCTGGAGGTCTGATAAGAAAGATGAATAGGATAATCGCCATCCTGGAGTAGAGATAGAAGGGTGCTCCAAAGGTAGTGGTGACCTTGAGCCTTAACTTACATTCTAACATGAGGATCGTTCCGAGTACAAGATGATTCTGCGACTCAAATTAAAGTACTGCATGAAATATAAGGTTTTGAATTTTATTTTGAGAGAGGGGCTGATAAATAACGCTTAAAACTCAAGGTCGTAAGTAGTGTAGAATCAGTATATATTACTTTCTTTTCTTATTTCCATGTCTTTTTCCTTTTTGAACAAAATGAGTAATAGAGTATTTTAATTGATATGTGTGTGAGAATAAGTGGGCAATTGCATTCAAGATGTATTGTACTTTTCCTTTCAATATCTTCTTTGTCTTGCACAATAAATAGTTACGTCGTAAGATTTGAATACAGTTACGTTATCCATGTAAAAGGAAAAAACATGATTTATTACTTAAAAAGTAACAGTGAACATTTTCATATTTTGGAAATAACGCAGTGTCTGCAATCAAACCCTTGTTTTTCAACTGTAATAACTTTTTGTCCCACGAAAAGGTCATTCAAATTTTTAATTTTCAATTGTCTAGATTTTAAGATTGTAAATATAATCTTTCAACAAATTTTTCTTCAAATTAAACTTTACAAGGTGTCTTCAAATCTTCATTAGTGCAATTTGACTAAAAATAAGTAAAATATGATTAATGTTTAATCACATTGATGGTCGGAATATAGCCATTACAATTGGTCATGTTTGACTGATTTTCAGTGAAAAATTACTAAAATGTAGAGACTTCTTTCTAAGAATTATTTTATTTTTACTAATTGCCAGAATAAAAATTTATTCACGATTATATTTATCAATAATAAATTATCTCACTGAATTAATTATGAAATTGTTTCAATTTTCATCTACAATTTTTTCAGATTATTCACCTTTGAGTTCTAGAATCATTTCTAATTTAAAACTTTGGACTTTTAAAGCTTCTAATTTCCAATTGTATAATTTAAAGTTTTTTTTACAAATCTTCGATTCACGGTGGAATACTATTCAAGGATTGAATTTGCAATTACTATCGAATATTGTACTCTTACTATATCCATAAATCTTCTAAAAGTAATTTATATATTTATTTCAAGCACCATTTTATCAATTATTTCTTTGTACGGATTTTATTATTTATCGAAATCAGTAAAAAAATATTAATCTTTTTTATAAATATAAAATGTTTCGTAAAGATGATTCTGAGAAAGCTCATAATTACACGAATAATGTCTTCTATTCTGTTTTGACCTCGTCCTTTGGTCTATAGTCAATAAAATGAAGAACCTTTTTCACAGACGAAAGTAAAAGGAAGAATTAAGCACTTCAGGCAGAAAAGCGTAATGGCTTTCGTTAAAGGTAGACAGGTTGCTAAGTGACTTGGTGCAAGTGACTTTGAACGTTATAGGCATTATCGATTAATCTTGCTAACTTAAGACTGCTACAGACACTATTGGAAACCAGAATCTACAGCTAATTAAATTAATTAATGTTCATTTTAATATCATATTAGGGCATTGAATGTGTTTACACAAAAAATCGGCTTTTTGTACGAAAATTTTCGGCTCTTGCTATTTTTACCCTAAAAAATCGACTATTCGTACCGAAATTTAGATTTACGTAGCCGATACCTATAACCAAATATTCCTCCACCATAATTTATACAAACCATCCCATTATCTAATATATTTAAAAATTTTATTCAAGTTTCGAAAGAGTTTTGATGAAACATTCGAAGTTAAGGTTTAAATTTTATTCTAAATTTATGTGATAAAAAACAGTTTTCCATTTTTTCCACGAGTATTAAATAGCACGTTATTACAGTGAAAAATAATAAAAATAGTAGCAGGGCTTACATGAAGTCTGCTTATTCTTTATTCCCAATATCTTTTGCCTGGTACTAAAATTTGAGTTGAAATGAAATATCAGGAAGTCGAGCTGAGTTATTGCATCGGAAACATAAATAAGAAAGTGTGAAAAAGAGGGATGGTCAGTTATAATACATGATATTGTATTTTTCAAATGCCGATATTGCAATATTGCTACGCAAGTGATGTCAAGCATGCGGTTTTTTTTCAAACATTGAAGTTCGCAGGCACCGATAATTGAACCCTACCAGACGAAGTTCTACAGCAGGTGAACGGAAAAAGCTGAGCTTTGAAACTTAGGTTATTACACAGAAAATAATATACTTTCATTTTGAACAAAGAAACGCCATTAAAATTGATTGAAAATACAAAATTTTCTGGATAGACTTAACAGAAATTCAGCTAACTTTAAACACAATTTTTATTAAGATTAACCAGAAATGTTTACTAGACTTTTTCGTGTAGCTAAGGAATAAAACGTTCTGGTCAGCATAACCAAATATTTCAGTAAACTTAAGCAGATGTTGTCGTAGACATCGATTTTCCAATATCGAATTTAGATACTTTTCAACCTTCAAGGACTCTTCTTAACTCCCTCTGAAATTACATTGACTTTGTCCCAATGAAAACAGTCTAGAAAAAGTTCCCGAAAACAGAGTCTAGCAACTATATTTCGCTTTGTTAAAATTTCTTTTTTCTATATGTCGATACATCAATAAATGACGATAAAAACACTCGAGGCAGAAGCAGCATATTTATTTTTTATCCATTCTGTTTCTGAAACTCTTCGTTAAGACTACTGCAGGATTTGATATATTATTCACGTAGATCACTTGAGCAGTACCAGAATTATCGAATATTCACTTTGTTTATTTATTGTCTACAGTGTTAATATTTTTGCAAGAAAGTCGAAAAATGTGTGCGTAGTTTGGAAGTATCCGTGTGCCACTGTTGTGAACACAGATAATGCGCAGCTTTTTCTTAAGACACAACTAAACCCACGGTTAACTATAATTATTTATACTAATATAACTGAGAAAGCATTAAATAAAAAGCGATTGCTTAAAAAGTGGACAATTATGACTAACAAGGGAAGGTTCCCAGGTGATAAGCGCCTGGAGAAACCTTATTAGGCGAAAAATGTTCCTTGTGGTACCCACAAGAAAGATTGACCCATCCTAACCCCCAACTTTTCGATATTTTTAAGCCCCAACTCTTCAAAGTCTTGACTTTTTGCAATGTTTTATAATACTTTTCTCACGCAGTGCGATTAGATTGGTTGTAGTTTATCTGTTATCTTTCGCACCAAATATTTTGTAGTAATGTATTGAATGATCATTTTTTATATTTTTGGGGTTGCTCTGCACGATGCTGACCTTAGTTTTCTGCTACAGTACCACCTTCACAAAGAATTCCGAGCCTCAGTTAATCCTTCTTTAATTATGCGAGTAGCAAGTATCCAAGAAAAGTAGTGTAAAACATTGAAAATATTCATGACTTTTGAGAGTCGGGGTTGAAAAATATCGAAAAGGTAGGGGTTAGGATGGGCCAATCTTTGCCGTGGGTATCACAAGGAACATTTTCCGCCTAATAAGGTTTCTTCAGGCGTTTATCACCTGGGGACCTTCCCTTGTAAGCATTACTTGACACCTCTAGCAACACTGCAGGAGACCAAGACAGATATCTGGAAATCTAGTCATAGTAACCTTAATTTCTAAATGAAATAACAAGGAATTTTTTAACCAGACGCGTCGAGTAACTTTAACAAGAACTTTTTCTAGGTGAATAGATGGAAATGAATGAAGGAATTTATATAGATCCCTGGATAAGTGAAAGTGAATATCTTTAGACTTATTTGGCCATTTTCTCTATACGAGGTATATCATATAGTCGACGTATAGAGATATAAGAATAGCTATCCGAAGGAATTATCGGAGCAGCACCAGTCGGCAGACTAATCGAGAGCAATGACAGTTGGGGCTTACTTTGAACATTTTAAAGAGTTTAATCAGTCAAAATTCACGCCAATTATAATCTTAAAGCAGCGTCTATTAATCAAGAAACTCAATGATTGATAGCCAAGACCGTTGAATCGACTATCAATCACGAAATTTTGTGATTTCGATTAATTCTGTTCAGGAAATGAATACTAATAATTCTTTAATGTACAATTGATAATTACAAAATGCTAAATTTATTAACTTCTTTGAAAAATATGTTTAAAAAGTTGTCTATCTCACTGTATTCTATAGAATAATCTATTTGTTACAATCTAAATGCTATAAATGGCTGTATAATATAGAATATAGCCTTTCGTTTAGGGATGTCACCCCTGTGACTAGTAACAAAAGTGATGTTGTTCGAAGACACCCTTGTGTAGAAATGGCCCCACTTGGCCCCAATAAAAGTCGGCCACTAGTCGGGGGCTAGTTGGAGAACATTTTTAGGCAACGTCCCTAGTTGGGGACTAGTCGGTGGCTAGTTAGTTTCTCTTTGGTGAAAATTTCAAATCGGGGTCTGGTCGGGGAATAGTCGAGCTACTTCAAAAAAAACTTAATCCTCTGTATAGGATATTTTTCTGTCAAAATTCCTAGGCATGCTCTAGCCGGGCTCTGGTCAGGCTATTCTTGTTTGAAATTTTCTGACATACTGTTACATATAATGAGTTAATCTGTACATAGACGCTATTATTTACTTATTTTTAATCAATAAAAAACTGATTTAACAAACATTTACATAAAAACCTGAACTTGTAATTTTTTTTTTTATAAAAGCAGACTTTAAAATTGTCTATTTTGGACTGTAAATTCTCCGCTCTATTTACTACTAATCTTCGCCGCTGCGAGCGATAGTGTCGATCTTTTCTAACCTTAATTTCCATCTGAATCAGCAGAAAAAATGTTATTGAAATAGCAGGGGAATAATTCAATATTTGTGAAGGTAGGTTCATTCTTAAAGGGTTAGTGTAATGAAGTTAAGTTAATTTTATTTCGCTAGCATACGAGTATAAGAATCGTTGATTGAGAATGTGTAATTTTAATACTTTTTGTAAAAAATACTTGAAAAAGTGTTAGAAATCTAGCCTGAACTATCCCGGTAATAAGCGTTGAATTCCGAAAAATTAAGAATTTGTATTCCTATGAATACTATTCCTCTCTATCGACTTAGTAAAATTTAACTAAAGCATTTATTTAACCTATTTTAAAAAATGCACCAAAGAAATTAATTCAAATGTGTCAATTCAAATAATTTTAACTCTGGAGAGGTAGAGTTGAATTGGTTAGAATTACAATTTCAGAACTTACATTCCGCGTGAAGGAATTAAAACTACTTATAACACATATTTTGTGAAATAATTAGAAGGAATTAAATAAAATCAAAATGTGACCACTTCTGAGGAATAAAAAATGTCTCTGTGAGGTGTGTTACCGGTAAAATTCGAAGGAATTAAGAATATTGAAAACACGTTTTGGGAGAATAGAAAACTGTGTGGCAGTCGCTATGGAAATAGAAGTGAACAAGTTTAGGAGGTATCTTATTCTTATGGTGGAATTTTAGACAGATGGAAAAATCGCGCATTCAAAGTAATAGAATAATCTTCACTTTTACGCTGAAATCTGAAAATATTAATTTTTCTCTATTATACGCTTATTACCGGGATCCAAACTCTAATTATCTTACGCAAGAAGTTTCAACATTTTAAATTAGAAATACTTTCCATATATGGCCATATTTCTATATTTTAAATATAAATTTGGTAATTTGGAAACCGTGAAAAATCTGATTTTTTGGTGTAAAATAGAAAAATTGAATTTTTAGGTTAGGATTTGTATCGCACACTTTTTTAAAAAATCTAATCTCAGAATTTAGTCACAGAAATAGCTTAGCTCACTTCTCTATCCCTTTCAAATTTATCGGTTAGAGGGGGGGGGGGGATGACCACATAAATTATTTTAATTAGACCCCTACGTTATTCCAATGTTTCCCGGGAGGCAGAAAGGCCACGAACCCTTTCAAATATTTATCGCGGCAACAAAAATGCTATCTTATGTGAATTTTTTTAATCAATAAGATAAATATAAAAAAAACAATCATTTAAAAATAAATGTAAAAAATTAGTTGTTTTTGTGTTAAATTTTTCCTTGTGGACATTTTGTATTCTTTTTGTTGTACAACATTAATTTTCCACGTAATTTAATTTAATATAGAATATTTAAAGTTTTAACTGTAATCAAGCTCATAAAGTATTTCGATATGAGAGGCCAAATGGGTTGCTTGATCACTGTGAGTGGGTCCAGCACGATCTCGAAAGCGAAGCCGAGCAGAAGAGTGAGTGATGTATCTTCTTTAGCCGAGCAGGGAGCATCCGCTCGTGAGACCTCGTGTATCGAATAACATTTTTCTGTAAAAATTATAATGCAAAACCTGAGGTTGTCTACTGTTTGCAGACGTTGATGTTCACATAGTGAAAAAAATGTTTTGGTAACCTGAAATTTCGGAATAAATAGTTCAGATCGACGAAGCGGCTATTTATACGGAAATTTTGTGATCAATAGCCCGGATCCTTGAATCAGCTATTAATTACGAAATTTCCTAGTATAAATTGCTCAAAACGCTAAATCAGCTGTTAATCACGAAATTGTGTGGTACAAATAGCTCAGATCGTTAAATCGCCTATTAACCCCTTCACTGTCAGGTAAGAGGCAATATTTCGTGTCAATAATGTTATCGACACAAGACACTTTAGAATCACGTGAGATCGGCAACTTCAATGTCTTTAAGCTCGCTAAATCAAAATTTAATGATGGACTTTTTAAATTAAAAATTGCGGGTCCAATACAGCGGGAATGGAATATTTAACATGCTTCCATCTGTATAAAATTGTAATCAGTTAGGTTTTTGGGGTCGATAAATTTAAATCTGATTTTAGATTTTCCGTATTCAAATGGCGCATCCAAAAGGATACATAGGTTTCTAGGGTTGCTGATTTCAAATCTGATATCAGATTTCTAAAATTCAAAATGGCGGATATAATATAGCGCACATGATGTATTAAAAAATTTCAGACCTTTCTAAAATTGGCGGATCCAACACGGCGGACATGCAATGGAAAATGTTTGGCTATTGGATCCGCAATGTCGTATTTTGACAATTCAACATCAGATTTGAAATCAGCGACTTCAAGCACCTTAGTATCATCATTTTCATTAAGGTTGGGTGATTTTTAATATCTCATGTCCGTCATATGGATCGGCTATTTTGCATTTCAAAAATCTAACATCAAAGTTGAAATCAGCAACCCCAAAAACCTAATTATCAATAATTTTATAAACGTCCAAACTTTTTCAATAATTTATGTCTGCTATGTTGGATTCGCCATTCTCAATTTTCAAAATAACATCAGATTTTTATTCAGTGACCATAAAAACATAATTATCACCAATTTCATCAAGGTCTAGAAGTTTTTAATAATTCGTGTCCGCCAAATTAGATCCGATATTTTGAATTCCAAATTCTAACATCAAACCAAATATTTTAATTATTTATTTTCGTAATGTTGGACCTGCCATTTTGAATTTTGAAAATAACATTATATTAGAATTCAGCGACCCGTAAAACCGAATTTAGACCAATTTTATGAAGATTCAAAGATTTAAAATAATTTATGTTCAATATATTGGATCCGCCATTCTGAATTGATAAAATCGAATATGAGATTTTAATTCATCGAGCACAAGAATCGTGATATATTCAAGCAAAATCAAATCGGATCACGTTAATTAATTTTATTAAGATGCCCACATATGTGTCATGATGCAAAAGTGGCATGACTTTTTTTGTCCATATATGTGTCACTGACAGTGAAGGAATTAATCATGAAACTTCGTGATGAATAACATATTTATGGAAAATAATAGTTTGTAGTAATATGGACAAAAAAGTATATAATTTTTGTGTTGCATTTTCCTTATAAACATCTTGTGATCTTTTTATTTCGCGTTATTGCTTTTTTACTCAAATTAATTTAAACTAGAATATCGAATATTTTAACTGTAATATAAATTCATGAAAATGAATTTTTTATAAACTACAATTTTCCGTTTTAAAACCTAGATGAGAACTCAGTGTTACTCATTCAAAAATTTCGGGATAAATAGTCCAAATCCTTAAGTCGGCTATTAATCACGAAATTTCTTATTTCTAGTTCGTTAAATGGGCTATTTTTACCGAAATTTCGTGATTAATAGAATCGGCCTGAGTAATATATAGAGTTTGTATCTGGGTAATAATTATTTATAGTAGCTTAGATTGTAGACCGTTTTTAAATTGAGATATCAAGAGACGCGAGAAAAAACAAAGAAAATTGACCTCCAAATGTATTATGTCAAATTCAGGGATATGAATTTTCTCGAGACCAGACGAAAAATTGGCTACTATAAGTTTATAAATTTCCATACCAACTACATATTTCCCTTATTTAATACTAATACAAGTATAGAAAATAGGTTGGGTCGAAAATTACAAATTCTACAATTAAAAATCGCAGCAATGTGAAAAATTAGCGTATTGGGATCACAAAAAAGTATAATTAATTTTAAATCGATGAACTTTACTAGTTCTCACTGGTTTCGACTGGAAAGCTTACCAGAGACCACTGACTTTCCATTGATAGAATAATATTATCTTTCTAACTTATAAGTTACAATTTTTCAGAGTGTATGTGGGCTTTTGAGCATAAAAATACAGCAGAAAAAAATTGGCAAGACCCAGAAATAGAAACAGGAACTACAAAAATGTTCAAAGGTTCAAATTTAGTATTTAATAGCATTTGTTCAGCTGCATTTGATTCCTAAAACAGCCTAAAGATCCTGAGAAATATTTTAAGTAATCTATCAAGAATTTACAAAGATAATTTAATTACGTTTAAAATTCAAAATTGAACACATTTTTTGTATTTCCAAATTCGATCCCAGGGTCTCGGCCATTTTTTGCCTATTGTCTTTTTGTCAATAAAAGGTTTTCATGTACCAGAAAAAATTCTTCACGTATTTACAAAGGTATTCAGAATTTTGTCCGAAAACAGAAGTGAATTAATTAGCAATGACCTCTTAGAAAATAATTGTTTGAAATCTGCAAAAGATTGGGAAGACTTATTATGACCTTGAGGTATGTGCAAAAATAGAAACTCAAGAATATTTAAACACTCTAAAAACTTGAAATTTTTTAAACATTTTTTTAGCGTGGATAAGCAAGATTATGTCTATTTATTCCAAATTGATTATACTTATTTCAGAATCTCAGTGCGCTACTTTGTCGTATTGTAGAGATTTCGAACACCAGAATTTATTATTTTGGACCCACCCTAACACACAATCTGTCGAACATGATAAATTCTTAAACTTTGAAACCTGGAAAAAATGATTGATCTGCGAGAAGAGTTTATGTAAAGAAACTAAACGTTTTATCTGATATAAGCGAACAGATTGCTTGAATATATTCTAGATTCGGTCGCACGCCTCAAAAAAAAATTTTCCATGTCCTCTATGCTCTGAGTCAGCAATTAAAAATCTTATCTCAATAAATATACAGTCAAATTCGATATTTACAATATTTGAAATATTCTTTTACCTTCATATTATATTTATTGTATTTTTATTAAACATTAATATTGTAAAAGTTAAGTAAAATTCCGATCACTTTTAACATAGATATTAAGACAGATATTAAATTTAAATGAGAGAAACCTGTTTTTGGAGAACTAAATGAAGTAAAAAAAAGTGGGTAAGGTAGTGCTGTTAACTTATTATGGTTCTTTCAGAACATTATGTAAAATTCATAAGCTACTGTCACAAGAGTCAAAATAAATAATTTTACATTATTGTATTGAAATTAATTAAATTCCAATGGAGGAATTGAATATATAAAAGACAACTTTTTAGTATGAGAAGATTCGAGCTATAAATTGGGGCACCAGATTTAAAACAACACAGAAAAAACAAAACATAAAACTTGTTGCAGGTAAGACCTGCAAGGTTAATAATTAGACATATTTCGACAAAAGTTTCACTGAGGTTAGGAAAATTATTCTGAAGTCGTAGAATAAACAACAGAAAACACAAAAAAATGTGTTCTCACTGATATATCTCCTCCGAAATAAATTACACTATTGCAGACGAATTAGAAATTACTTATTACTATTTAGCAAAAGTCGCAAATAGCAACTGGCAGATGGAAATCCCCATTTCTCTCCAATTTAATGAAGTTAAACGACGATAGATAGCGCTGGCGTCGTAATATTTGCTACATCTCGAATAAAAAGGGAGCGCTTATAAGACGAAAGATGATCCAGGCAAGGTTAAAAATCGGAAATTATCTTCGATTCATGTAAAGTTTATCTGGCAAGGTTAATTTTTGTTGCGGTGAATCTTTCGCCTGAAATCGATGTAAACTTTATTTTTCGTTTTTTCTGTAATAATTTTAAGCGAGAATAGTTTCACAGTAAAAATAATGTTGATCATTTTTACACCTTACCATTTTTCTGAACTGATTCAGAGATTAAGTCAAATACGGAAAAAATTGTCAGAATTTATCTGGGCGGAAAAATGAGACATATTTGGAATATATATATATATATATATATATATATATATCTGGCTTTCACCCAGGAGGCTTGGGTTCGATTCTCGGTAAGGGAACCATTCGGTTCGGTTTTGATTCCTCTAGAATCAAACTGAAGGGCCTATGACAAAGCCACCGAACGCGTCCTCGGGTTGCGGATAGAGGATCCCTGTACCAAGGGTTTCTCCTGAATATGGTTACAAAAATAAATGGGGTGGTCCCGAAGGAATTAACCCCCAAGCGGAGGTGTGAAAACCGTGCCGGAAGCTGAATAGCACCTGGGTGAGGTGTCTAGAAAGGTGACTCTGGGATATCGGGTGACCTCTCAGAGTACGCAGCCTTATCCTTGCATGCGGGGCTCTACAAGGATGGACGAACCCCTTTCCCTAGCTTCTCGTGGGAACAACAATGACAACACCAAACATAGTTTTAGTAAGTGCGGTTCAAAAAAACAGAACGCGCAGGGCTCCCGACAATGGGTCGGCCAACAATGCCGACCAATCTAGAGCTGAAGCAGCCAATGAAAATGGATTCAATGCGATGGATCGGCGGGATCTCGTGACCTTTGGGTGGACGGAGCGACTGAATCGCACTTGCTAGACTGCTACGATGCGAGTGTGGCCCGTGAACGGGGTTACATGGCACGGCTGCATGCTCTGTGGTGCGAGAAACACCCTGAGCTATCGCACTTTT
>NC_046658.1:54972561-54978320 GCF_010883055.1 Belonocnema kinseyi | reverse complement strand
CTCTTGGAGGTGCCAAGCTTTCACTTGCTAATGGCCTAAAAAGCATCCCTGCGTGTCAACAATATGCTAGAACACTTTCGGGAAAAATGCAGAAGGCGGTTGCCCTTGGGTCGCTGCGTGTTCTTAGGGTGCACGAGGCTTTTGCTGGATCGTCGTATTGATTCCTTTACAGACTGTAACCATCTATTTCACGGTTGTGAGACGTGGTTGTGGCTGAAATTTTACCGCGATTTCGCTGGAAGCGGGTGCAATTTTTCAGATTAGCACCCACTCCCGGCGAAATCCTGCGGTTGTCTTTATGACAAATTTTTAATTATATATAGGGTAGATGTACCATTTGTGGCCACTTTAAGCAATTTCGTATCTTTTATCAAGAATTAAATTAACCTGAATAAAATATTTCGTAACGAGATATGGATTAATAAAATTATTAGTGTATCAATAATTGAATTATTAAAATTCCAAATCTTTAAACCTTACTTTATTATAAAAGTTAATGATATTCTATCTTATCCCCTGTTTCACCAGTAGTGGCCATGAATGTACCAGTAGTGGCTATTGGTTGCACCACTTTTGGCTATAGTAAGAAAAATTTGTTTGTTGGAGTTAATTTGATTAATATTTACTCAATCAGTTATCAATATATTAATTTATTTTTAATGTGATTGAACAAAATACAATAAAATTTTCACATATAAGGAAATATTAGTTATTTTTTTAGAATTTTTTCGCGGTTTAACAGATTTTTTCCTCAGCTAATCGTTTTTTTATCTGCCTCTTCTCTTTCAATTTTCTTAAGTTTTTTTCTTCTTCTTTACCGTTTTCTCTTTTTCTTTAGCTTCCAGGATTTCTATCCATTTATCAGCTGTTTTACTGAGGGTAAATGTGCAACAGCACATTTTCGCTTTGAAGACTTTTTTTTAAGCCACACAATTATTTCATGCATGACTTCATCTAAGGACTTTCGACGTATCGTTGGAGCATTATAATTAGATACATTTTCTTTGTTAGTGGTAGAAACTGCATTAGGTTCGATTACTTAAATAATAACAGGTGATGATTGGATAACTTCATCACTGGAAGGAAGAAATGCAATGGCGATCCCATTTTTAATTGACTCCTAATAAGAAATAAAAAATAGGCTTTTTTTAAATCAGCTTCTGAATACGTGAAAAATGTTTTTAGGTTTACTAATTGTAGCTAAAGTTGATTTAGGAATTTTCTCCGCGATCTTCTTTTTTATCCTCTACGGCATTCAAACCTATAAAATATAAAAAATATAAAAATTAGTTCTTCATTTGATAATTGAAATTTTTTATCAATAATTTTATCAATAATAACTGAATAATATACATATGAATAATCTAACATATTAAATCAATAAGTACTATAGCCAAAAATCTAAAACGTATGCACCACTTGTGGCCATGGCATGACCGAAAGTAGCAATTGTACACATTTGCTGTACTAGTTGTGGCAATGGGCGTTTTAATTCATATTTTCGGTTGGTATCAGTAAATTTATGTTTTTTTACTTACCATCAAGTTTTTTAAGTGCTATATAATATAACCATTTAAGGAATATTATGATTTTCAACAAATATCAGTAATTTACTTACCGGGGGGTTCTGCAGATTCTTATAAGAAATAATTAAAATTGCCGAGGTACAGCAGGCGTCCAGATTATGTTTTCAATTATTTCTTAAACTATACTTTTAAAGAGTATAGAAAAGAGTGCACAGCGTTGCCAACATATCAAAAACTCTATAAATATACTACATATTCTATAGTAAAAACTAAATATTTAAAATTTACTTATAAATTTCAAAGTGGCTACAAACGGTATATCTACCCTGTATAATTTTGATTTATTTCATACTCTCTAAATCTGAATCAGCAATACTTATAGCGTTAATTCAAATCAGCGTATATACGTTGAAAAACTAGCAAAATTTAGATGATAATAACTGAAATTTCACTGATCAGCAGCTAAATTGCGCTGTTTTAGCAGCATATATACGCTGATTTGAATTAGCGGTATACATATCGCCAATTTAGATTTAGAGACTATATATTTTTTGTATAAAAATATGTATATGCTATACATAACTATACATAATTTTAAGGCATAATTTTAAGTATTCTTCTTTACTGCGCTTAATATTTTACTCGATAATTAGGAGAATTGAAATAAGCGAACATTTTGATAATTAAAGAGGTTTTACACCATAACCATGTAAGTGCCAATTTTTTCATAACACAATTTTATTGGCTTCAACATTCGCCACAATTACATCGCACATAGCGGTGACAAAAAACTGAATTTTTAAATTTTTTAAACAACCTTTATTAGAACAATGAGCTTGAAAATGTGAGGTACAGAGAAAATAACAGTATCATTCGATTCTGTGAGACCAAGCGATATTTTCTAGGTAATTATTTTAGATGAATCTACTAGCATTATTAGTTTTTTCGTATCTTAAATTTGTTAAACAATGTAAAATTAATTTTTTTCTTGAAAAATCATGTATTAGTTTTTTGCTATGATTTTTCCAATGCTTTTAGGATGAAATCGTTTCTTTTAAGTTTTGAAAAATTGAAAAAAATATCATTTTTCACTTTTGAGCCTTCTATTTATCTTGCAACATGTTTCAGGCATCTCCACTGATATATTTTATGTTAATTGGAGCCTAAAAAACAATTTAAAAAAATAGTATTTTACATGATTATAGAAGAGAACGAATTTACCGTTTTTTTCCTCTATAAAAGTATTTACTTTTCCAACTTTTTTTGTATAGATCTGTAGAACTCTATCAAGACTTGAATGCATATATTTTTATTTTTTGTTGTCAATCGACAGGTTCAATTTATATTCTCACATCCTGCCACGTAAAAGGTGCCATTTAAAATTATTAAAAATTCTTAGGTATCTTAATTTTTACCTTATCAGAAATACTTTTTAAGGTATGTTTTCAAAAAAAATTAAATATCAAGTTTCATTTCATCAATTACAAAAGTTGGAATGGAAGCTTCTGATATGTCCCCTAAGGGTGGACAGTTTTCTTGTACCTTCTTTGCTATTCCTTTACACACCCCCCACACACTTACTTGGTGATGGGAGGGGAACCTCCAGTTAAAGGTGGGCTCCGAAACACCAAGATTAACAGTTTCAAGTGTTCACCACATGAGCCGTCGAGGCTCTTCCAGAGTGGGAGGCAGGAATCGAACCCACAAGTTTTCGGAGTGGGTCGAAAGCCTACGCTTTAGCACCCACGATCTCGTCCCACTTTACAAAAGTTAAAAATATTTTTAAAACTTACATAATTCAAGAATTTTTGTGTTATTTATTTAAATAACACGTTCGTTCCGCAACAGTGCACCGACCCAGGCCTCTCATCAACCTCTCTAGCGGTCACCATAAGTGAAAAGGCTCATAAGGTCACTCTACTGACACTCTTTTTATAAACTATTTTACGCCAGATTATTCTGTCCTGGCATAGTTCTCAAGTTTTTTTCACGTTCATGCATTTTATCATGCAAGCTATCGTGTTTCTATGGCTTTTTATGTCTCTTTCAAATGAGGGTCCCATTCGCACATTCTAACCATTATTTCCAACACGCCCAATCCATCGCAAAGAATTTCTTTCACATATTTCAACTAGTATCTTTTCTACGCCACATTCTTCAAGGATTATGTCATTCATTAATTTTTCCAGCAGAATTTTGCCATTCATCATATAATGCCATTTTAGCTTTATTTGATATATTTTAATTTCCGAAAACGGATCATGCTCTAACGATAACCTTCTTACCCAAGTTTATCCGCCTATCTAACTCCCAATCTGTCTTTCCGTCACCAGCAAATAGGTTAAAAAGATAATAATACTTATCAACCTGTTCAATTCTCTCATCAAATCTATTAAAATCTATTCAGCACTTAATACTTAGGCTTAATGGTATAATTATAAATACTTTACGATTATCGTTATGAAGTATGCTATAGTTAACGGGTGAATTCAGAGCAAAATATTACCTTAAACCTTTAAAGAGTTAAAATTATAATAAAAATTGTAATTGAGTTAATAGCTCATAATTCACATAAATTTATTACCATTTGTAGAGTGTCCTGAGCAGATTTTCAGGAAGTAGGACAACCAGGTCTCTAAAAAGAGGACAAAGTAGGAATGAAATGTTACTCCATCACTGTCATATCTTAAAATACAAAGGAAAGTTTTTCTACTTTTTCACAACACGATAAGAAACAATAAGACTAAAAATAACTTTAATAAATTTTGGAAAATAATATTAAATATATAATTGTAAAAATCTTGATAAGCACAATCTTCAATTTTTCCAATTTCCATCATGCGTATTTTATTATTTTCTGTCACTTTGAGTTATGAAACTTTATACCTTCCAAGAAGTGCAATTTACCCATCTGTTCTAACACAAAATTTAACTTACTATTTAGAGATAGAAGATGAATAATCATGATTATCATTATTATATCATTCAAACATGAAATTATACAACTATTTTTCATTTGGCAACAAATTTAAAGAAACTTATTAGATATCAGACTCAATATTTTTTCTATGAAAAGAAGTAAAAAACCCTACTTCCAGAAACTCGGACAACAACCTAGACAAAAGGAAAAACGATGTAGGGCAAAAGTCGCGTGCCATGAAAAAAGGATGTGTCCAGGGAAATCGGAACGAATATTCATGGTCACCCTACAAATTTAGACCCTAAAGTCGATAATAATTGTAAAGATTCGTGTGGTCTTTTCTGAAGAGATTGAACTGAAATAGTTTTTTTAAAAAGGGTCACTGAAACAAATTATAGCAAAGCAATAATATTCCCTAGAATGGGGCTGAATTACCTTTAATTCATTTGAATTCTGTTGACACCTAAATTCAATTAGTTTAATTCGAATTGTCTTGAATTTATTGGAATTTAGTCCAGGTCTTAGATTCAATTGAATTAATTTCATTTGTATAAAATTCACCCATAAATCATAATTTAGTTAATCTCATACTCGGCCAAAATATTACCGAAGCTCGGCTGCCATCATCCCGCCAATGACGGTACGATAACTAGGGCCTGCACTTAGCAGCCAAGGTTTAGCTGCCATTGTCGACCCAACACTGGGTACCATTATCGGAACAACCTTGATGCCGGAGTTAATTCATAAAATGATAAAAAATCCTTGAATTTTTCTTAGGACGCATCTGCTTAATCCATTCATCATTATACGACTGCATATCGTTCGAATATTATTTATAATTTCATGAATTGAAACTTCATCTAAACATTTTGGTTAATTTAAACGACTACTGCTATAGTCTAAGGATATGACAAAAAAGGTATTTAAAAAATAAATATTTATGTATTGCGAGTACCTTGAATATGAATATTAATAATGGTCCTGTTTAGATTGAATACATATATTACATTTAGAACATTATATTACAAATAAAATTGCTAACGCTACGAGGTATCGAACCTATGTCTATATACGAGGGTAGTTCAATAAGTCATTAGAATGAAGTATAAAAACCATTTTTTTTGGGTAATTTTTTTTTTTTATTTTTCAACATAATCTCCTTGGAGCTCTATACACTTGGTCAATCGCTTTTCAAGTTTTTTTAATCCTTTCAAAAAGTGCGTTTTCGGAAGTTCCTCAAAATAAGCACTTACAGAGGCAATGACGTCTTCGTTGTCTGGAAATCTCTGTCCACCGAGCCATTTTTTCAAGTT
>NC_046658.1:54964804-54972461 GCF_010883055.1 Belonocnema kinseyi | reverse complement strand
AAAACACGTAAACTCAGAAGATGTGGACTGTGACTGCACCATATATCTAGTCGGGAGTGGTGCTGACTGAAAACAGATGATTTGGAGCGTTTCGCGCGCCATATGTTGGTCATTCTAAGGACTTATTGGACTACCCTCGTACTTAAATCTATCGCCTAGCAGTCGGCAGTGTTAACCACTTCGCTACACCGACAAATTGAAACACTGTCAGAAAGTCATCCTCATAAGCTACAGTTAAGAAACGTTAAAGTAAATGTAAAATACACGAATTGTAAACAGGAATATCAATACAATAATTTCTAAAGAAATACTTTGAATCGATTACAATTTTTCTTCGCGTAATATTACGTTTTCCCCGCTGTAGGCTACTTTACAAGTTTTTGCAATGATAGGAAAGGTAATTTTTCATAAACATTCGAAATTTTTAATGACAGAACTTAGAAATTTTATCAAGAACTTTGACGACTTTTCAACAACACCATTTTTATCTTTCGTGTAAGATTGGTTTTTTAGGTGCTAAAAGTGAGACTTGGCGCAATAAAGTGCCGATGCTGGGCCAAGCATCGGTGGAGCCTCGGAAGACATAAATAGCCAATATAGGCTGCCAGAACTGGCGCAACATTCGGCCGATTGAAATGCCGATATTGACCCAATATCGTTAGCCGAATTTTGGCTGCAACAATTGGACCAACACTAGGCCGTGTATTCAGCTCCGGGAATTCGCACTTGGTTTGTGTTTTAGGTTCTAAAAGTGAGACTTGGCTCAATAAAGCGCCGATACTGGGCCAAGCATCGGTGGAGCATCGGCAAATATAAACAGCCAATATAGGCTTCCAACACTGGCTCAACACTGGGCCGATTAAAATGCCGATATTGGCCCAATATCTTTAACCGACCCTTGGCTGCCAAAATTGGACCAACGCTGGGCCGTGTATTCAGCTCCGGCAATTCGCACTTGAGTATGTTTTCTTAAATGCAGTCTAACTCCCTCAAGTAAGTCAAAACAACTGGGATCCTCTTTAATTCAGTTGCATTGTCTCAAAATTTCTCGTTTCTACTGCTTAAAAGTTAATTTGCAATAATAATTGACAAAAATATTTTTGCGGAGTAAAAGGGGCCTAACTAATAATGTTTCTAAGTTTTTTTTTTCAAAATGAGCATTCGATTTGCCTTACCGAAAAATTAAACCGAATTTTTTACTTCCCTTTATTTCTACATATTATTTTAGTTCTCCTAAATCATCAACAATTTTGATTTTAGAACTCTTCAGGGAAATTTAAATAATGTATACAATTTCAGTATCATCTTAAACCTTTTCATTAGAGACATTTTTCGAAATTTTTCTTCATTGTTGGGTAAGGGGGAGGGGGGCGCTGTGACAACCGGTGGGGAAAGGTGACTTTTCTTATATCATGGCTATTATTGAACAATTTTAGTTTTAATTTGCATCAAATAAATCTATTTTATTATAGAGATAATTTTACTTACTAAAACTTCGAAAATTGAGGTTATAAAAGAAATATTAGACAGAAGACAGTTTTTACCAAGAAAGAATGGAAATTTCGCTGATAGAAATGTAAAGTCTTTATCCTTTCATGACAATACTTACAGTGCAAAAATGTGATATTTTGACAGATAAAACAAAATTGCATGTAGAACAGCCACTTGTCTTGTGGGCTACAACTAAATGGAAGAAACTATTAAATATTATTATTGTCAATCCGGTCGGTATGCAGGTTTCTTGCATTGGTGCGGTAGAAACATTGCGTGAAGTCCGTTCCTAGTAGAATGACCACGAATAAGAGGTTATATTACCGCTTTCTCTATTTTTGTTAAAAATAACTTATTCTTCCTGTTGGATATGTTTCAAGATACTTTTTCCAGTACATAAAATACCACAGAAGCAATCCATCATATTATCGTATCTTTAGATGTTTTTATTCTCTCAAGAAAATTCTATTCATAAGAAAACTTTTAAAAAATCGTTGAGGGTTAACTGGTTGGCGATGCCCCCCTTGCCCTACTTAGATCCGTTTTTGAAAATCAGATGACAGCTCATGATTTATAAAATAACCAATGAGAATTATTCAATAAAATTTTGATGCTCATCATACTGTGTGAGCAACTTTAAGGTTGATTAGACATTATTAGCCAATTTCTCACTTCGAATAGAGATTCTATTCAAAACAGGAATAATATGCCCTAATTATCTAAAAAAATTTAATTCCAGTATTTATGAAGTCAAATAAGGCAATTCAATTTTGAGGTTGGGTCCTGGCATTAACGCCCCTAGGTAAGTTTTTAAAGCAAAACTTGATTAAAAATGATTAATTTTAAAGAAAACGGTAACTTATGTTGAACTATCTGCATCTTTTGAATAGCATGGTATAATATTGAACGTAATATTTCCATTTGATTTAGAAATAGTTTAAAGGTTTGTTGCTGGAATTGAAACACTTTCAGTTTATCACTTACTGAGAAAGTATTAGCCTAAAGTTACTAAGCGGAGAGGTCGATTTGCCAAGAGTAAAATTTTTTCAAATGTCAGGTCGTGTTAGGACTTACTTGGCATATTTGAATAAACCCAACGATTGTATTGCACCATTGATTCTTTTCTTCCATGACACGACGCTAAATGCCAAGCTTCGTGATCGAATCTGGGATTATCGGCTAAAGATTATGTATGCCATATATATGTATGCAAGCAGGATGTCCTCCTAAATCTAAAAGATCATTACTTCATACTAAATCCCAAGGTGTCAAATTTCGATCAAAAATGTCATGAAAATGTTTTGCAATAGGGAAACAGTTGACAATTACAGAAAGTACATAAATTAAAGAAGCATTTCGTTTCGTCTTACGGTTACATCAAAATATAATCAAACGAAACCATTGCTTAGCTCATATTCATTTTTAGAAAAAAATTGCTTAAGTTTCAGCAACTACTGAGTCCCTTTTTCAAAAGTAACCTGAGTTGAACAATTGAATTACTTGAACATTTTTGAAGAACAATAGATTATTCCAAATCAATCATAAGATTCTAAAGCAGCAAAACAGTTAAACTAGAAAATTTCAGTCTTTTTTTTAAAGCAAGATGAAAACATGTATATTATTGAAAGTATCTTAAAATTGACGACAGTTCAATCACGTTAAAAACTACATTAACTTAAAATATAATTAACTTTATCATGATTTTGATAGATAAATAGATAATGACAATTTTAAGACAAAAGATCTGCCAGATGCGCAGGCACATTTTCATCGCTCGCAAGTGTGGGCGCGTCTGAGGCGCGCGTCTACTGGCTTTCGCACTACGTGCTCGGGTTTTATACTTTCTACACATTTTAGCACATTCCTTTTAAAATTAAAGGTCAAGCTTTGACAACGCTTATTTGGTTATTGTGAATTCTCTTTTGTTGAAGCTACTTCGGTTTTAACGAAAACACATTCTCATCTTGGTCTGGGACTGCTTATTCAAATATTGCAAAATAATTTACAAATTTTATTTTTTATGATTACTTTGATATTTTTACTGTATTTTTTATTAATTTTTACTCTAAGCTACGCTAAGAAATGCTTCATTTCAATAAACTTATTACATATTTTGCTGGTTCCGGGGCCCTCAAAACGTCGGCATTGGATGAAATCCGTGAAAGTCATTTTTCACAAAAAACCAATACCTTCTCATTGAGATGAGAATTTAAAAATTACAGAAATGTTATATTACAACTATATTCACATCTTTCTACAAAGATGACACGTGTTTTCCATTGTGCAACACTTTGATATAATTTTGCATCAAATGTCGACCCTTCGAGATTTAGTTATTGTTGTATGTGATTACTATCATGTAACTATTCACTACATAAAAAAACGGTTACTGTTGTAACCTATCTATAACATTAGCTAGCTATACCCTTGTTTGAAAATCGATAGGTCAGAGATTTGGTTCACGTTGGAAATGATCTTAATTGGCCGCGAGGAAAAACCTTCTTGCTTTGGCTCGACCCAGACCAGAATGTCAGGTTTCCAGTTTTCACGCTGGCCAGATGCTCGGACCTGGGCCTGGCCAAAATTTAAACTTTTCTTTTGCTAGCCCTATGCCACACAGTGGGAAAAAATGACTTTTTTGTTTCAAAATAACGTACAGCCCACAAATATTGACTGATTTGAACAAATTTTTTAAAGCTGATGAGATTTCTAAGAGAGTTATGTAGTCTGATTTTTAAATTCAATTTTAAATTTTTTTTATAAATAAACAAATATGACAAAAAAGGTCTTTTTTTCTATTTGACGTTCCCAGTGCCCGTCAATAACAGGAAAATAGTTTAAATCGCCTAAGTTGTATAGAGTAACATTAGTTAAAGATGTTCCAATATTATACAATAAACAAAAAGTTGTTGTAAACAAATTTTTTGTTGAAAAAAATTTTTCTACGATTTTGAATAAAAATGATACGTTTTTCAAGTTATATTGCAAGAAATTTGAATGAAACCAAAATTTTATTTAAAAAGTTTTATCTCAATATTAAAATTGTTTATGCTATAAACAAATTTAATAAAAAAATGCAGTAATCAGACATTTTTCGACCGAAAAAGTCGTTTTTTAGATGTCAATTTTTTAAATTGGGAACTTTAATCATAATAATAGCAAAATTCATAATTTGTGTATTAATCTTATGATTTTTTTTAACAAATGCATTATTTGGGCATTTGTCGGCAGAAAAATTCAATTATTGCAATGCCAGTTTTTTCATTTGGGAAAAAATGCATGGCAATTTTAGCAACATTCATAATCAGTTTGTAAATTATATGATTTCTTTAAACAAATTTAATGAACAAATTCATTAATCAGGCATTTGTCTACAGAAAAATTCGTTTTTTTCTATTTCAACTTTTTAAATTAGGAACTTCATGATGACTTCAGCAAAGTTCATAATTTTTGGATCAATTTTATGATTTTTCAAACAATTTTAATAAAGAAATGCATTAATTAGGCATTTGTCGACAGAAAAATTCGTTTTTTTTTCTATGCCAACTTGTTTAAATAAGAACTTCATGTTAACTTCAGCAAAATTCATAATTTTGTTATCAATTACATGATTTTTTTAAGACAAATTAAATAAACAAATGCATTATTGGGGCATCTGTCGACGGAAAAAGTTCTTTTTTTTCGATGTCAGACTTTTAATTGGGATCTTAATAATAAATTAAGCAACATGCCTGATGAGTCGATAAATTTTGTTTATTTTCTAATTTTATGCCAGAAATATTGTTTTCGCTTTTTGAAATTTCCAGAAAAGGGCGTCGGTGCTAGCAGGACGTCCACTCAACGCCACCACCTACGCAAACTCACTAAAAATTATTATAATGGGATGAACGATTAGTAGAGATTTTTTTGGGTTCTCTGATGACATATATTACTTTTCCCAAAAAAGTACCCCTAAGTCTTACACACCTAACCCTCGTGATCAAAAAGATTTTAAAAGTGGGAAAATCATCTTGAACAATGTAAACGTGATAAAGAGCTCCAAATTGATTACTTGAGACTTAAAAATTTCCCTATCATTAAAATTTCCCCCAAAAACTACGTTTCCAGGTGAACGTATACAGCAGAACATATATACGTATGAAAAAAGAATAAAAAATACTACAACTTAGAAAACACTGTTAGTTGATATTTTTTTGCTCTCTGGTGACATATAATACGTTCCCCAAAAACTACCCCTAAGTCATACATACCTACCTTTCGTGATCAAAAACGTTTTAAAAATGGGAAAACAACCTTCAAAAATGTAAAAATGACTTAGAACTCGAAAATAATAATTTGACATTGAAAATTTCCCTCCCATTATAGTTTTCCCTAAAAACTACCCTTCCACCTGAACGTATGCAGCGAAACATATATATTCCTGAAAAATGCATAAAAAATAATACAAATTAGAAAACACTGTTAGTTGATATTTTTTGCTCTATTTTTTTCTCCGGTGATGTATAATACGATCCCCCAAAACTACCCCTAAGACGTAAACACCAACCGTATGCAGCGAAACATATATATGTATGAAAAAAGCATAAAAATAATACAAATTAGAAAACACTGTTAGTTGATATTTTTTCTCTCCGGTGCTGTATAATACGTTCTCCTAAAACTACCCCTAAGACGTAAACATCAACCCCTCGTGATCTAATAATCGATCAGCAGAATAATTTCGAACTTCGAACTAAAGTAATTAAAAATCTTTTTTTCCAATTTTGAGAAGTAAAAAATTCAACAATCTATTATTCGTGTAGTAGAATAATCTAGAAATTGAAATTCGATTTAAAAATATGCGATTTTCTATTTTTAAAGAAAAAAAAGCGTGAATCTTTCATTCAAGTAGCTGAATAATCTAGAATTTTAAATGCGGACAGTAAAAAATCAGGAATCTCTGATCTGAATAGTTGAATAATCTGGAACTCGGAGTTTAAATTCCGTTTCAACTTAATTATAATATATCACAATAGTATCATTATTTAAATAAATACTCGCAGCTGAATTTAGTATATAAAAAATTCTGACCTGTAATGATGTACACACTAACGATAAAAAGTATTGTCCAGGGCACTTAAAATTCTGTAGATTGTACTTTTATTTCTTAATTTAATGAAGTCCAACTAATGCATAAGTAATACTCACAGTGTAAGTGATAGAGGGCATATATTTTCAATCATAAATTAGTCAATCTGAAGGTTTTATACAATTATATATAAGTTACGCTATACATACATTGACACTGGAGAGTAGTTTTTCAGTAACTCATTAAAGGAGTAAATTTTAAAGACTTATATAATTAATTTGAGGTTTTCAATCATCTTCACGTTTGATACATTTTATATAAGCATGTGTAAGTTTCGCTGCATGAGTTCACCTGGAAAGGTAGCTTTTTGGGAAAATTATAATGAGGGGGAAATTTTCAAGTATCAAGTAATTAATTTGGATCTCTAAAAATCATCTTTACATTGTTCAAGGTGGTTTTCCAATTTTTAGAACGTTTTTGATCACGAGAGGCAGGTATGTACGTCTTAGGGGTATTTTTTAGGGAACATATTATACAGGGTGTTCCGCGAGAACTGTAGTTAATTTTGCGAGGGTGGGGGGATTGTGCACAAAAAAAGCCACTAAAATTTTGTTGGTTTTATAGATGTGTGAGCATGTGTGTGATATTGCAGTTGCCGTTAAAATTTAATAATCTTTTCTTGTAATTAAAAAATGTTCTATTATAATAAAAAATCATTATTACATCCTCTTAAGTTAAGGCGTGAGCAAAAAATGACAACTAACAGTGTTTTCTAAGTTCTATTATTTTTTATTCTTCTTTCATACATATATATGCTCCGCTGTATACGTCCACGTGGAAGGGTAGTTTTTTGTGGAAATTAAAATGAGGGGGGAATTTCCAAGTGTTATGTAATTAATTTGAAGTTTTAAATCATTTTTACATTTTTCAAGGTGGTTTTCCAAATTTAAAAACGTTTTTGATCACGAAGGTTTGGTGTGTACATCTCAGCGGTGCTTTTTAGGGAACGTATTATATATCATCGAAGAGCAATAACAGAACAACAACAAAATATCTACTAACAGTGTTTTCTAAGTTGCATGATTTTCTATGCGTTGT
>NC_046658.1:54942281-54964704 GCF_010883055.1 Belonocnema kinseyi | reverse complement strand
TCCGCTGTATAAGTTCACGCAGAAGGGTAGTTTTTTGGGGAATTAAAATGAGGGGGGAGATTTTCAAGGGTTGTGTAATTATTTTGAAGCTCTAAATCATGTTTACATTGGATAGGGTAGGTGTGTAAGGCTTAGGGGTAGTTTTTTGGGAATCGTAATATATGTCATCGGAGAGCAAGAAAAAGCAACAAAATCTTCATAATCGCTCATCTAATTATAATAATTTTTAGTGAGTTGTTATAGGTGAAGGCGCTGAGTAGACGTCTTGCTAGCACCGCCACCCTTTTCTGGGAAATTTGAAGAGCAAAAAAAGTTGAATTTGTTTTCAAAAATCATAATGCCCCAATAATGCCCCAATAATGCATTTATTTATAAAATTGTTTAAAAAATCATAAAATTGATCAAAAAATTATGAATTTTATGGAGGTTATCATAAAATTCCTAATTTTTAAAGTTGGCATAGAAAAAAAACGAACTATGCTGTTGACAAATGCCGGATTAATGTATTTTGTTTATTAAATTTGTTTAAAAAAATCTTAAAATTGATCAAAAAAATTATGAATTTTGCTGAAGTCATCATGAACTTCCAATTAAGAAAGTTGAAACAGAAAAAAACGAATTTTACTGTACAAAAATGTCTCATTAATGCATTTGTTCATTAAATTTGTTAAAAGAAATAATAAAATTTATCAACTTATTATGAATGTTGCTAAAATTGTCACGAAGTTCTTAACTGAAAAGACTGGCATAGAAAAACTCGAGTTTTCCCGCCGACAAATGCCCGAATAATGCATTTGTTTACTAAATTTTTTTTAAGCTCATAAGATTAATCAACAAAAAATTAATTTTGCTAAAATTATCATGAATTTCCTAATTAACAATAATTGCCATCGAAAAATGTCTGATTACTGCATTTGTCCATTATATTTGCCTATAACATAAATAATGATAATTTCAAGAGAAAATTTTTTTAGTATAATATTGTTTCCATTCAAATTTCTTGCAATATAACTTGACAAAACGTATAATGATGGAAAATCGTAGAAAACATTTTTTAAACAAATCATTTGTTTAAAAAACTTTTTTGTTTATTGTATAATATTCAAGCATTTTTAACTAATTTTACTCTTTGCAAATCAGGTGATTCAAAAAATTTTCCTGTAATGACGAGCACCGGGAACGTCAAATAGAAAAATGGCCATTTTTTCGTCATATTTGTTCATTAAAAAAAAATTGAAAATCTAATTCAAACCTCAAGCTCGACAACTGCCGAACCCGGACCAGGCCAGACTCTCAAGATAATATAAAACAGGTCTTGTTTTGATATTGTAAATTTATTATTTTTAATCATTTCAGACAACCTATAACTTTTTCGAAATGTGCCAAACAAAAATTCGGCGCTGGTCTTGGGCCAGACCAGACCTTCCAGACCGTACTTTAACCTATTATTGATGTTGGATGGCTGAGCAGCGCCAATTCTGGGCTGGACCAGATCTTTCAGAATATAAAAGATCTACATAAAGTCAGATTTAGACAAGACTAGTACCAGACCTGGGCCAAACCAGATTTTTCAGACGATACAGTGTAGATTGTAAATCCAGTCAGACATGTGTCAGGCATGACACCAGACTGCCATTACATTTTTTCACACGGGTATTATGAGCTTAGTAGGCATTAAATTTTCCAAGGATAAATTCAGTATGAATTTATAATTAAAAACGGAATTCATATTTTCGCTACATATTTATATAATGAAAAAAGGGATGTTCTGTATAAAGAAATTTTCTGAGAGCTGACATTTGTAGGAACTTAGGCGCGATATTTTATTGTTCCCATTACAGTAAAAGTATTTTGTAAGAAAAATGTAGATATTGATTTTATATTATGCCCAGATTATTAAAGTATTTTTAAATTCAATTTCACTTTCTGCAAAGATAACTTATAAAACTGTTAAGTTTAATGGTATCCTTTATGCATTGCATAAACAACTATATGTGTCCCGGATACTAAATTTTACGATCACCAAACGGTAAATACGAATCAGAGTGCTAACTTCTGACGTTAAGTGTTGCTAAAATTGATGTGTTTTAAACGTATGCTTGATTATCTTCAATTATTCTCATAAATAATATAATTTTCGATCTGAATAAATGTTAGCTGTACTTATATCTGCATTTTACATTGCAATATCTCTTGAGTGTTTTGTATAAATTTTAATTGCTTTTGTCGTAAATTGAGTTTGGAGTCAGCTTGATATTTTTTTAGTGATGCATGTGAAAAACCCAGCAATGCATTTTTATTCTCCGACCTCTTGGTTGCCTCATAAATCGATGAAGAATGTCCATATTGAATTTTTCCCCTCCTCACGTCACTATTTCATTCTTTCACTCTTCGCTTGAAAAAAAAGAGATAATTCTGCGCCCCTGCGTGACATATGAAAGAAAGAAGCGACAACAGAAAAGAACTAGCCAGCAATATGGCAGTAAGCCTTCGAAAAGGAGCTTTCCCCGCCTGCGGCCAACCACCTCCGGGAATTCCGAGACAGATGATCTTTTGCGACAACAGGCTCCATCTGTTGCTCGAATCGTTCAGTATAATTGAATAAAAATGATCGGCTTATACATGATGAAACTTTTGTGCGTCGCTATTCAGAAATACGTCACGATATTTTGAACACTTTAGCCATTCTTCCCCTTCTACGTCCCAGATCATCACAAAAAGGTTGAATCACCCAAAGTGACGTCACAAATACGAACATCCACACTCCCTTTTAGGTATTTTTTAAAATTTCATTTGATAAATGCATAAAATAATATACAAAACATACGAAACAAATTATTTCATAGAAAATGAATGTATGAATACCATATTTAAGTAAATATAAATTGCTTAAGATTTTAAGTCGAAATATATTAAATTTTCGAACAAAAAAGATTACTTTTCAAAGACTGCTGGTCGAACCAGAAGGCAGGACCAGTTAGGAATATTAGTCAGCAAAACTTCCACACCTTTTTATTTCAATAAAATAGTTGAATATTTAACAACATATTCGAATTTTCGACATCAAAAGATGAATTTTCTACGAGAGAACTTCTAAGCAAAAGATAAGAATTTACAACAAAGTAGTCGAATTTTCAAACCAAAAAGATACATTTCTTAAAAACAGTTTAATTTCCATCCACAAAGACGATTGTTCAACAAAATAGTTAAATTTTAAAAAAATTAGATTTTTAACAAAATAGTTGAATTTTTAACTAAAATTACGAATCTTGAAAAAATGAATTTTTAACCAAGTAGTTCAACTTTCAGCCAAGTAGCTGAATATTCAATCAGGGTGATTAATTTTCAACAAAAAAGACGAATTTACAACCAAATACATAAATTTTCGAAAAAACGTTGAATTTTCAATTTAAATAACTCAATTTTTTAAACTAAAAATTAAACATTTACCCAAGTTGTTGTATTTTTAAGCAAAGAAGCTTAGTTCTAAACGAAAAATATAATAGTTGATATTTCAGCCAAAAACGATTTAAATTATAAATTAAAAACAATCCGATATAACTAAAAATATGAATTCTCTACGAGAATTATAATAGTTGTTATCTCAATAAAAAATATTTTTATATAAAATCAATAACAGAAACTTTTGAATTGAATAAAAAAATAATTTCTTAAAAAAGAATTCGATTTTTAACAAGAATGTGAATTTTCAAACAAAAAGGTAATTTTAAACCAAATGATTGAATTTTTTACTGAAATAAAATAATTTTTTAACAGCAAATCGAATTTTTCACGAAATAGTTAAATCTTCAACCAAAGAGATCAATCTTCAAATGATAAAAATACTTTTTAGCAAAGTTGTTTCACTTTCTACCAAGTAGTTGAATTTTCGATCAAGAAGAGTAACAAAATTTTAATCAATAATGTAATAGATAAATTTTTAGTAAAAAAACACAATTTTCATTGTTTAACGAAAAGAGATGAATTCGGTATAAAAAATATAATAGGACACTTTTCAGTTGTATCAATTCCCCAAGTGCGAATTGCCGCAGCTGAATACACGGCCCAGTATTGGTCCAATTATATGGCAGACAAAGGTCGCCTAAAAATATTGGGCCAATATCGGCATTTTGATCGGCCCAGTGTTGAGCCAGTACTGGCAGCCTATATTGGCTATTTATATTTGCCGATCCTCGAGCGATGCTTGGCCCAGTATCGGCACTTTATAGCGCCAAGTCTCACTTTTAGTACGGGGAACCATGTTTTACCAGGATCCGCCAAAGTCTGGCCCAGTGACGACACATTACTGGGCCAAGTTTCACTTTTACCACGGCAAACCATGTTTTCTTTAAATCGACCCAATGTTGAGCCAGTGCTGGCAATTTATATTGGCTATTTATATTTGCATGTGCCTGAAGTTCTGAACGTTCAAACGAACGAAAGTTTTTACTGCTAACTTTGAAAATAAGAAAAAGTGCTTAAGTTTTTGTTAATTTATATTGGAGATAGTTTATTATTGAAATAAAATTAACATGCATATTTTAAATTGCAGTTGGAATAATATTTATGCGTAAAATAGAAATGGGTAAAAATATTTTGTTCATTTGAACGTTCGGAACTTCAGGTACATAATATTTACCGATACTCCACAATGGTTGGCCCAGAATCGGCACTTTATTGTGCCAAGTCTCACTTTTAGCACCTGAAAACCAAATATTACACGAAAGATACAAAAATTTTCATTGAAAAATTGTCGAAGTTTATGATGAAATTTTTTAAGTTCTGACATTATAATTTTTTAATGTTTATGAAAAATTACATTTTCGGTCATTGCAAAATGTTGTAAAGTAGTCTACAACGGAAAAAAACGAAATAATTAGCGAACAAAAATTGTAATCGATTTCAATTGTTTATTTAAAAATTATTGTATTGATATTCCTGTTAGTAGTTTGTATATTTTACATTTACATAACGTCGCATAATAATAAATAATTAGAAAAATAGAGCTTAAAATTTTCTTCTTTCACTTTTCTGAACTGTACCATATAAGGATGGCTTTTTCACAGAGTTTTAACTTGTCGGTTTAGCGCAGTTGTTAGCTCTCCCGGCTGCTAGACGATAGATTTAGGTATACAGATGTAAGTTCGATACCCCGTAGCGTTACAAATTTTATTTGTAATATAATGTTAAAAATGTTATATATGTTTTCAATCTAAACAGGAACATTAATATTTATATTCAAAGTACTCGCAATCAATTAATACTTATTTTTTAAATGTTTTTTTTATTAGTTTTTGAATTAGCTCCGGCATCCAGGTTGGTCCGGTGTTGGTACCTAGTGTTGGGCCGACAATGGCAGCCAATCCTTGGCTGTCAAGTTAAGCCCATAGTTATCAATTCGGCAATGGCGCGACGATGGCAGCTAGGTTTGGTCCAATACTGATACCCAGTGTTGGGCCGACGGTGGCAGCCAAACCTTGGGTGCCAATTGCCGACTATGGGCCAATTTTGGGCCGTATGTGACTTCGCACTTGGGATCTGTTCACATTAAATCGGAAAAAGGAGAAAAAGGGGAAGCTTCTTGAAAAAAGGAAAAAAGAGGAATTCTTTAAAAAATGGGGTAAAGAGGGAAATTGGGTGAAAGATGTGAAGTCTATATTACAGATTGGAGTGGCAAAAATAAAATATATAAACCGAGCTTCTTTAACTGAAAAAATGTGCAGTTTTTCAACGGATCTCAACGTTTCGAGACCCCCTGAATCTGAAAATCAAGGTTTTCGACGGCGTCTTTCTGTCTGTCCATCCGTCCGTAAACATGTTAACCAGCCATTTTCGATAAAAATTCAAAAAGTGAGCGCAGATTGAAAATTTTTGAGACCACTTTTTTCTGAATTTGAAAATTTTGTGTACGGGTATTTAAAGTATTAAAATGGACAAACAATTTATCCTTATTACATTTTTTAGTAAAAAGAATATTCTCAGAGTTATAGCATTTTCAAAATTTTTTAAATCAACCGAAATTCAAAATTTTAGACCAAACAACGAACGATATGAAAAAAGTCAAGATAAGAAAAACATTGCTTTTTAAAAGCCCTACAAGACTCTCATAAAAAAATTTCGGATTTTCCTGGAAAATCGAAAATTCAAATTTTGATTGCATAAAAAATAATGAAAAATAAAAAATTCTATTTTATGGTCAAACTATGAAGGATACGAAAAAAGGTGAATTCACGAAAATTTTTGTCCCAAAAAAGATGTACAGTTTCGTTAAGAATCACTTATTGATAGGATGCGTACTCTTTGTGTTATTCGTGAAAAATAACATAGAAAATAAAAAATAAATGAATAAAAATTTGTCGAAAAATGACGATAGTTACGTAAAGAAAAGATTTAACAAAACCTGTTTAAAAATCTCTGTGAAAAATCGAACGCACTCGCGAGTGTCACGACCAGAATGTGTACCTTAACGCCTACAGAGCTTTGAGAGAGTTAATCTTTGACTATACATAATTAAGTAGACAATTCAGAAAATAAAGATGCATATAAATACTGCCATCCAAAAAATATCTTTTTGATAAAGTTTTATTCAAGCATTCAAAATGCAAAGAGTAAATATCCGAGCGCGAGGTAACCCATTATCAAGCATATTCAGTGGAAATGATTTTACCCTTATTTTTTCAGAATACTACAGTTAAAAGTAAAAGAAATCACCCTCTATGGGGTGATGCAAATAGATAATATGTTTTTATACACCTCACACAATATTGGTATTGAATGATAAAACGTGACACTCTAAAAGATCAAATAAGTGTTCAACTCTTAAGATATTTAAGTCTTTAAATCAATCTACAGGATATACCAAAGTTAAATAGTATATTGTGCTACAAGTGCGGAAAGTAGGCAGTTCCACACGAGTGTGAAGTTAGCTGTACGAGCCAGAGACAAGTCGAAGGCGAGCCGGAAACGATCCGAAGATGAGCCGATGGCGAGTACTGTAAACTTCACAGGAGTTTCAACTGTCTACTTTTAGCTCATGTAGCACACGATATTTTTTCTAACAAATGCGGGAAATTTCCGATTTGAGAAACAATAAAAACCAATTTTTTCAAAATGTATGGTAAAATTTTAAACATTACCTAAAAATTCCGGAAATTTTTGTAAATTTGTAAATTACCCAAAATTTATAGAAATTTAGTGTATCCAAAGCTTTCTAGAAGAAATTAAAAAATTTCTGATAATTTTATAAATTTCAAAAATTTCCTAAAATTTATTAAAAATTATCAATTTACCGATATTTTCAGATTTCTAAAAATTTCAAAATGTTCGGAAACTTTCGGCAATTTATCAGTAATTTATGGTAACTTATCACTTCGAGTATGTCCAATAACTATTCACTACTCACAATCAGCCTCTCAATCGTCAGATCATAATGAAGTGAGGTTATGATTCCGACAGTCCTGGAAAGTAATTCTGACTCGAAATGCGCATGCGCAACAGCAAAAAAGAGTAATCTTATTCAAAGAGCGCAAGCGCAGCAGCTTTAGAAAGTCTTTTTCTTACTGCTTTTTACCGCGGTTTCGGAGCTGGTCACTTCCCGCACGCAATGCATGCGTCGAAAATCGAACATTTCGTGCGTGCGTCAGAAAAAAGTTATTTTTTAAATAAAATTTAATTATCATTTTATGATGCTCATTATTACTTTCCGCATGGCGGGCTTCTTCAATTTTTAAAATCGAAAACTTTTCGATCTAGATAATCTGAGATTTTGTTAATAAAAATAAAAAAAATAAATTTATTTTATTTTTAAGAGAGGATTGCCATATATTTCGGTTTAATTTTGACAATGCAAAAAAACCAAATTTGAGTTCATGCATTATTTTGCGAGTGGTTTTGCTGAAACTATTTGGATGTAGTTATCGTCTCACCTTGAGCGATCAGATTTTTTATTCAACTATTCACTGAATTTTAACTGATGTCGTATGGGAGGCATGAGTGTGTGCATTCGATGCTCCAGTTTGAATGGCTACCTTCAAAAATCAACTGTCGAAAAACCGGCTGAACTTGTCTGGTGGATCTTCGCAGTTTTCGTATCCCCTTGCTGGAATATACAAGCTAATTCGAGTACTTCTAATATAGTCGCTTGCAATAAAGTCACATGCAATAAAGTAGATGCAATAAAGTCGGTTGCGATTAAATTAATTAAATTCCTCACGGACATTCCCGGAACCTCACTGGAAACGTTCCCTGATACGCGGCCATTTACTTATTCGTACTACGGGAACCTTCTAAAACATTTTTTGGATTTATCCAAAACTTCCATTGGAATCTTCAGGGGAACTTTGGTGCTATCCGGGTTCTTCAAATCTGTATAACTTTAGTACTAATTTTTTATACATAAATTTTTTTTCAGATTCTAGTGAGATAGTCATGTTAAATTTGTAGATACTTCTATAAGGAAGATATTAATATCCTGTGAGTTTTATGTGGGCAAAACTATTTTTGTTAGCTGACAAAAATTATTTCCTAAATCGGAAACGTGTCTAAATAGAAATAGATTTAGTCTACAGTATCATGTATTATAGAGTTACCAGAAAATTAGGTCTCAGGAAAATGCTAAAACCATTAATTGTCATATTGAAAAAATGGAAGAAATTTTATCGGGATATGAAAAGAAATAAATGTCATAGATAAGAAAAACTAACTTTGAACATTATGATATTTTTGAATTATGGACGAGTAAGAAGGATGCTTTTGTCTCTCATTTTTTTACCAGAAGCCATGATCTATTCAGAAATCGGGGGAGGTTAAGAAACGTGTTTCGAGATTGTTTCATTCAAACATTAAATTAAACTAAATAATGGATTGTATCGACAGTTTTCAAACAGAAATAGTTAAATAAATATTTATGTAGAAAAAGGTACAATGCTTATTTAATTCTAGGACGAAAAAGGGCTAATTTTATTCCTTGAATTATTCTTTACAATTTTGTTTGTTTGATTTTTATTAAATTAAAAATTATTCAGGAAAGAATGTATTTATGAAAATAATAATTGCATGATTACAACAAAAATGTTGTTATGAAAACCAACCAAAGGGCGTTGTACAGATTCTTTCAAAAATCAACTGTCAACATAAACATTTTTTTCTGAACAACGCTTAGATTGTAACCTTCAAAATTTACTATAATTGACAATGGATCTATTTGCATTAATTTTTTTATTAATTATAAGAATGTGGTGAATTTTGAGTTAGACTATACGATCCTTAAGACGTCAATATCTAAATGTAAAAATTTACTCATTAAGTTTTCTGAAATTCAGTTATACTTCACATGAACCCAGCCAAATTCTTTATAAATTTAAGTTCACATTTTAACTCTCCTTTTTACATTCTCATCAGAGAAGAAGTAAAATTTGACCCCCCCCCCCCCCCCCCCCCCCCCCCCAGTTTTTGTCAAATGTCCACGTTTTGAGACCCTCTGAAACCGAAAAACAGTTTTTTTTAAATGTGTCTGTCTGTGAACACGATAACTTTCGAAAAAATTAATCTATTAGATTGCCCTTTGGCACACTCGTTTAGTGTCCTAAACTAAAGGTCACGTTCGTTAGCCAGACATTTTGGATACAAATTAAAAAAGTGGGCACATTTTGAATATTGTTGAGACCACTTTTTTAAAAATTCCAAAATTCTCTGTACGCTTATTTATAGTATTCAAAAAGTTGAACAATTCATCCTTATGACTTTTTTTTAAAAATCAAAAATTACCAGAGTTAGAGAATTTTCAAAATAAAAAAATAAAAAAATAATATATATGCTCCTATATAGGACCCTGTATAGGTTCCTGTATTAGACCCTATGCAGATGCGCTGTAGTTTTTATTCAATCGTAAAAAACAACATTGAAAATAAAAAATTATAAAAACAAGGAAATAAGAATTAGTATGATTCAATTTTTATGCATATTATGAATTGTAATGATATACATTTATTGAAATGATGCATGTTTCAGAGTAGCTTAGAATACAATTTAAAGCAAAATAAGAAACAAATACAAAAATAATCATGATAAATACAATTTGCAGTCGCATGCCGTAGGTGCGCTCAAACTCTCTTTTAACGAAAGAGAATTCAAAATTACAAAATTACACTGTTGGATGTTTTGAGTCTTAATTTCAAAATGTTTGCGCAAGAATGTGCAAAAATATAAAGACCGAGCGCGTAGCGCGAGGTAAATATCTAATCGAGCGCGAAGCCCGAGATAAATACAACATCGAGCGCGAAGCACGAGAACTAACAGTTGCGCGCCCTAGGCTCTCAACGTGTTAATGTTAGAACTAAAATATTAAATTCAGTTTTACGAACTTTCTTTTATTTGACATGGAACTGCATCCTTTCGAGAAAGTTTCATAATAAAAGTAAAAAGTATAAGCAAATGAAAACTTTAACTAAAATATTTTGGAAAACAAACTCAGGTATATTAGAATTTTTTAAATTTGAAATGAAGAGAATAAACAGAAAAAAAAAGATTTTTTAAAGTTATTAGACCTTGAAATTTTTGGCATTATATTCAGTAAAATTTGTTTGGTTTCAAGAAAATTTGTCTGAATTTATTACTCAATTTGTACCAAATGCCACTTTGAAGTGCAGATTTTCCATTTCAGGATTGCACATTGCTTATTTTAGAACCATTTGTATTATTATAGGTTGTACATGTATTTATATCGGTTCTATCTGTTGCATCTCAATTTGGTCAGTGGTTCAATACTGGAAAATATTTAGTTGATCAAACTACTCTCACTGTGATTCATTTTCACCAGTGAGAATAAAAAAATATACAATGGAATTATCATAGAACAATTCTGGCTGGAACATTTGTTTCTTATTAATTAGAAATATTTGAATACAGAATTTAATATTCTTTTGAATATTACCATCGCTATAAGAACAATGAATTCCTTGTTGTCTCCTAATCATAATCCTAATCCTTGTTGAATTCCTTGTTCTTCATATGTATGTAATACATTATAATATTTTCGCAAATCAGCAAGAATATATAAATCCATGACCTAAATGAATTTTCCGTGATTTAAAATTGAACTTCCTTTTTCTGAGTTTATTTATAAACGCCAGGAAGTTAAAGCAATCGGGATAAAGTTCCGAAAAGCGCTTACCTCCAATTAATTCGAAACTTCGTATACCTATGTATTTTGACGCGCTGATCACGAATATGACAGTGAAAATAGCCGAAAGTTTGATTTTCATGGTGAAAACCATGAAAAACCCATCAAAATCATATTTTTTTACGCTTATCTCAGTGAATAAGGAAAATTTATAAAAAAAAGCTTCAAATAAAAGTTGTAGACCCTTTGAAAATACATTTTTTACCCTACGACTGATGGCTTTCGACAAACTAGACGATAAATATGAAAAATCACAGATATACTGCAAAATGTTTAGTGGTGCGACTTGAATTGTGTGAAAGATTCCTGGAAGGCTGGATAGACGTTAAATATTGAAAATCGCAGAAATACTGAACATACAAAATTCTTGGAAGGTTGAGTCTAATTCTATGACTAGTCAGAGGGGTGCCTTCCCGCCCCCATCAGACGCTGGAAAGGGGTTCGTGTGTTATTTAAGTTATTTTTGTGACCAGTAATTGGGATGCCTTCCAGCCCCCATGGCACGTTGGAAAAGGAATCGTGCCTGACCTAATTTTTTTCTGGGACCAGTCACAGGGGTGCCTTCCCGCACCCCCCATGACACGTTGGAAAGCGGGTCATGTCTGACCTAAGTTTTTTCTGGGACCAGTCACAGGAGTGCCTTCCCGCCCCCATAAGACGCTGGAAATAGGGTTGTGTGTTATTTAATTTTCTGCTGGGACCAGTCACAGAGGTGCCTTCCCGCCCCCATGAGACACTGGAAAGGGGGTCTTGTGTTATTTAAGTTATTTTTGTGACCATTCAATGGGATGCCTCCCCCCTCATGACATGTTGGAAAATGGAGTCGCGTCTGACCTAAGTTATTTTTGGGACCAGTCACAGGGGATCCTTCATGCCCCCCTCCCATCACACGTTGCAAAGGGGGTCGTGTCAGACCTAAGATATTTTTGTGACCAGTCATTGGGATGCCTTCCCGCCTCCCAGGACACGTTAGAAAAGTGGTCGTGTGTGACCTAAGTTTTTTCTGGGACCAGTCACAGGGGGTGCCTTCCCACCTCCCATGACACGTTGGAAAGGTGGTCGTGTCTGACATAAGTTATTTTTGTGACCAGTCATTGAAATGTCTTCCGGCCCCCATGAAACGTTGGGAAGGGGGTCGTGTATGACTTGTATTATTTCTGTGGCTAGTCACAGGGGCGCCCCCCCATGAGATGTGGGAAAGGGGGTCGTGTGTTACCTAAGTTATTTCTCTGGTCAGTCATAGGTGTGCCCCCTCCCCCCATTACACGTTGAAAAGGGTAACGTGTGTGATCTAAGCAACCCTACACTTCGTACCGACATTTCCCTTATTTTCTCGAAAACTGTTAGTCGTAAGGTAAATATATGTTGAACATAAAATCCATCATAGAATCCATCTTGAAAAATTAAAATACTTTTAATGAGAGTTTTTAATTAGTTATATTTTACGATATATTTCCACAATTCCCGAGTAATCCGATCGAAATTAGGTGACCTTTTTTATTCTAGAGTACTATTTGTCAAAGTTGTGTTGTAAAAATACGTGTTTTTTATATCGGCTCAGTTTACTCGTAGAATAAGACAGCGTGACACATGTCAGGGTATGTGCAGTTAAGTGTATGTGTGTCTTTCGTAAGTTACTTTTGGCTAATTTCACGTCATCTTCAATTTTGTCGTCTACAGATCGCTGTAAAGACGAAGGAAAGCCAATCAAAGCGGTAGAAGACTGCAAATGATAGGTTTAGACCACTGCGCTCGGCCCCTTGAAGATAACCTATGTATAATGCAATAAATTGTATTATTTTTCTTTAATAATTGAATGGAAAACATTTTTCGTTTTAAAAAATATTGAAAACTGCAAAAATAACAACGATTTTTCTTCACAATATAAAATTTCTGAAATGTCAATTAACATGTTTAGACCGCGGACCCTTAAAATTTTCAAAACAATTTTGATATTGGACCTTTAAAATTTCAGGTTTCTTATTTAATAATACTTTATTTTCAAGAAGGAACTTACTGGAATATGCAGATAACTCTTATGAACAAAAGAAACCCGGTTTTTAAAAAAAATAGTTCCAAAAGTTACTGTTGCGTGGACGGATAGTTCCCATTGAATTTTAGAGCAAAATGTCCAACAGAAAAAAGAAAGAAAACGAAATTCTAAACGAATTTTGTTGAAAAAAATCCGCTCACTTCGATTGGTTCCGAGTTGTGATACATTCAAAAGTCCCCATTTTTATTGATTTTCAGCGAAAAATAACTAAGTTTCCAAAAAAAACTGTGTATCTTTGCAAACAATCACTGCAGGGAAAAGTATTTAACAGGTGAGTGAAACTAGACTCAATTTCCTGTAATCACAAAAAAAGAACAATATCCTACCTGTGATAGGTCATGAGTTATGACACCACAAAGTGGGCCTTTTTAGCCTGTTTTTACAAGCAAACAAGTGGACTTCAGTTTTTTCCGAATAAATCCTGCCAAGTTCAGTTTACGTTGATTTTGCCAGAAGATGAAATAGAGTCTACAAAAATCTGCGTATATCTAAAAAAAGAAAAGTCTTTTAGACCTATTATTTTGGGAATTGTAAGGCTTCAAATATTTCATTTTTTTACAGTTTTGACTTGAATCAAAGAAGTTGTGTTTTTGCAAAATACCTCATTTCCTGCGAATCCCACCAAAAAGTTCCTAGAGAATAAATTTAAGTAGAGCCAATTTGGCGTAAGATCGAAAAAAGTGTCCTAGTCAAAAGAGGTCACGAGATATGACCTTGAAATGTATAATACGTTTTTTGAAATTAATAAATATATAATTTTTTATAACAAAATCTTGCTATCACTACTTATGTTTACTTTTTGACCATTTTTTAAGCATTTTTGTGGCAAAAAAGTACCCGTAATAATTAATTAATTGATTACTTGAATGTAATTACATGTCAAACGTAATTCAATATTAAGAAAAAATTAATGAATTAAAAAAGTAAGTACATAAACTGATTGTATCTAAAAGTTCTTTAAATAAATTCATAAAATAGTTTAATTCATCAAAATTCAGTAATTAAGAAATAAATAGTTGATAAATAATTGTAATGGAAAGTAATACATGCAATAATTTATTTGAAATTTCTTATACTATTAAGTTACATTTCATTTGCCATTACTTTCAAATAATCAATTACTTAATTATTTTCAATGCGAAAAAATGTTCAAAGCAAATTTTGTACAATTTACAGAAAACACTGCGAATTACAAGCGCCTTGGAGGTAAGTACGGAATTCAATGAAAAAAAGTATTCATTAGTAGGTATTGTCACAAAAATTACAAGAAACTATTTGTTTACTTATAAAAAGTTAATATCATATTTTTAATTAATTATAAAACTTTCGTGCTAAAAAAGTATTCAAAAATAATTATGACAAGATTTTATAACAATTAATGATTAAAAAAGTATCTGTTTATAATTAAAAAACTATTTGTTTATTGATAAAAAGTATATATCACATTTTTAATAAATGATAAGTGGTTTTTTGCCACAAAAGTAGTCAAAAAGTACTCAACACTGGTTATAGGAATATTTTGTCATAAGCAATTATGAATAAAAATTTTGCTTATGGATTAAAAACAGATTACACATTTTTAATCAATTACAGTGACTTTTTTGCCACAAAAATGCTAAAAAATGGCCAAAAAGTAAACATAAGTAGTGATATAATGCTGAATTCTGAAATATCACCGTAGTTCTACTTGACGGTACGCTCAGGTGCCTCTATGCATGAAGAGTGCACTTTCCAAGGTCATATCTCGTGACCTATTTGGGCTAGTACACTTTTTTTCGATCTTACGCCAAATTGGCTCTACTTTCATTTGTTCTCTAGGAGCTTTGTGGTGGGATTCGCAGAAAATGAGGTATTTTGCAAAAACACAACTTCTTCGATTTTAGTCCAAAATGCAAAAAAAGAAATGAAAATTTCGAAACCTGACAGTTCTCAAAATAATAGGTCTAAAAAACTTTTCTTTTTTTTTAGATATACGCAGATTTTTGTAGACTTAATTTCATTATCTGGCACAATCAACGAAAACTGAACTTAGCAAGATTTATTTGGAAAAAACTGAAGTCCACTTTTTTGCCCGTAAAAACAGGCTGAAATGGCCCATAATTTCGCCTCCTTTCTCGACCTCATGAATTTGATGCCAAATTGGTTGAAAGAATAGCTTGTCGTGATACTTGAAAATAGAAAAAATTTCAAGTTGAGCATAGATTTTTTCAAACAGATACAACCAGTCAAATTTATCAGCTAACTCTATCATGCCCAAACTAGTCCACTTTCCTGTGATTTTGTTGCTGATTCAGAATTATAGAAAATGTTGGCATCATCAATTTGTTTGTTATATATAGCTATTTTTTAACATCTATTAGATTTTACCCAAAAATATTGTACATTTGTTTTAAAAGTTTTTTATTATCTAGAGGCCAATAGTTCTGAAAGATAAGACTGGAAAATCTACAGATACTAGATTTAAAAAATTTTTTATTGCGCATTTATTGGAGCTCTAATTAATTGTGATAAATAAGAGATATTTTCTTAAATAACTAGAATAGTATTTTGTGAGATATCGAACACAATGTCAATTACTGAGTTGGATTCGTCATGTGGCCGAAATAAAACCTATGCTCACTTTCATATTTCCTCTACTTTAAAGTATTATCATGACCTTTTTTAAACTAATTTGGAAGCAAATTTAGGAGGTCGAGAAAAGAGGCGAAAAAATAGGGGTAACTTTTGGAACTGTTTAAAAAAAACCGGGTTTGGCAACTGATCTGTTCCAGCATTTTCGATATGTCAAAAAGGACCCCAAAACGAAACTTTCTCATTAAAAACATTGCAGGTTGGATTTAATATGGAACAACACTACCAGATGCCTGGACTATAAGCCCTTCGTCGAGTGCGGGAATGTCTGTGCTATAACTACACACTGACACTCTTCAATTATTAATACATGTGTCCTCAGGGGAGGTTCATTCTATCGACAAGTTATAATGGACGAGTTGATTCTGAAATTCAGATGTTCTGTTCTCGATTATATCAATTTAAATTTATGCACATTGAAATAATAAAATGAATTGGGTGGGCGTAATTAAAAATAAATCAATCTCTGTTTTGAAAATAATTATCTCTTTCTATACTTATGGATAGTTAAAAAACGACATCAACCTATTTTGTAAACTATTGCCACTTCTTCTCTTCTTCTCCACATATCATCATACAACCTTAACGCCCCCCCCCCCCCCCCCCCCCCCCCCCCCCCGGGTAAAGTCACAAACGCATACTATTTCAATTGAGAAACGCTTGAGTGAAACGCAAAATATACCAAAAAAATATTTTACAATCTTCACTTTTAACATTTCTCCTAAAATGGAAAAAAACAAGGTGTTTTTACATGCAAATAATAATAGGTGAATAAATTCTTTGGAATAAAATAAATACATAGGAACCATACTAAATTCAATATGTAATCGAAACACTTACATTTCCAAGAAAATATATAACAAATAAACATTTGAATTTAAAAACAAATAGTTAAACTTGAAGCAAAATATACGAATTCTCGATCAAATAGTTGAGTTTTTAACCTGCAAATATAATTTTTAACCAAATGGTGGAATTTTTGAACAAAAAGGAATAAAATTCAACTAAAAACAGTTGTATTTTTAAACAAATAGTTGAAGTTTCAAGTGAAAAAGAGGAATTTTCTTGAATATAGTTGAAGTTTTAATGCAGAAAGACGAATGTTTAACAAAACAGTTTCATTTTCAACAAAATAATTAAATTTTGAATGAAATAGTTGTATTAAAAAAATTAAGTTGTTAATTCAACATTAGTTGAATTTCACCTGTGTAGAACATTTAAAAACCTGAAATTCTTTTAAAAACTCTTCCACATATTTCTCGTTATTTGGCTCATAATTCGAATTTTCGATTTTTTTCGTAGTATTTTCGATAAATAAAATCAATATGATAAGAGTTATCAATAAATGTTTGAACAGATTTTGTATGACTTTCTAAAAGCTGAAATTTTTCCCTGAAACTTTTTTTCTGTATGATAGATAATTTAGTTTGAATTTTGAATTTTTAAGGACTTTTAAAAAGCTGCGATTTCTCCTTGGAGCTTCTTTCCATATATCACGTCGTTTTGCTAAAAATGGGAATTTTATGTTTGTTTTTACAAAGCACTTCCGATAAATAAAACCATAACCGTTGGTCAGGCAGGTTAATGAAGTCATTCTTTCTTGCAGGCAACAAAAACAATGTGCCAAAGCTCGACCTTATCCCCTGATTTTTTCGGCTTCAAAGGGTCTCAAAACATGGAGATCCGTTGAAAAAACAGGGGTGTGAAATTTCGGACGATTCTAGTATTTTAAATTTCATAAAAAAGGTTTTTAGTAGAGCAGGGCCCGTCATCAAAAGTAAAAATATATAACTTGAAGCTAAAAGGACAATACGTAATTCTATATTTATACCGACTTTGCTGGACAGTAGTGAGATCTGGACCTATCAAGAAACGGATAAGGGAAAATGAACGCGATTAACATGAAATTCCTGCATATGATATGCGACAAAACAACGATGGACAAATTGAGTAATGAAATAATCCTCAAAGAATTTGGTGTAGAGGAAACACTAGTGGACATACGTGAAAAAATTCCTGAAGATGGTTTGGACACGATGAGAGAATGAAAGATGAACCATGAACGACTAACGAAACAAGTTCATCAAGTTAAAATAAATGGCAGTGTGCCCAGAATCAGACCGCAGAAAGAATGGCGAGAATAAGACCCTTATTCGAAGAGACATAAAATTCCATAGAAACACAAGAGATTGCATGAAAATATGCATGGATGTGAAAAAAGCTAGATATGTATGCTAGGACAGAAAAATATGTTGACAAATAGTTAATAAAAAGAGTATCAGTAGATTGAATGACTTCTGAAACAAAACTTCCTTGGATACTCATGGGCCTGAGTAGGAAGCTTCGCATGATGACTTTGTGAGGCTCTTCACTTTGTGTAATCGTTAGAGAGGTTAATCAGCAATTTGGGTCAGAGCAGTGTTTGTGGAACGAGCGCGTTATTTAAACAAATATATACCCCCTGCCTACATTGTCCCTTTCTTCACTGCTTGAGTCACGCTTATCCCGAATTGAATTAACTTATAACATTCTAATCTGATTACTCACTTGACTTAGTCTATGACTATGATGTACAACAGGGTTCACTTGATCATTCACTCGATCATTAGATCTGGGTCAATTGGCCTGATATCGTGATGCGAGAAAAAAAGGTAGAGGAGTCTGCAACATCGACATTGTTTGTCCATTTACCCGAAATTTGCAGTCAACCTATACAACCAAGATCCACAAGTACAGCGAGTTAAGGCATGAATTAAAGACCATATGGAGAAACGTTAATCATGCATTTATTCATCTCATTGTGATTTCTGCTACGGGGTTAGAAGGCGGTGTTATTAAACATCTGCCGCACTGTAAGAAACTTGCTTGACCATCAGGAAGCAAGAGACTAAAAATCTGTTGAGTGGCAGATGGTAGCTCTAAGAAAGCATTCAGAGTTGACTGTTGTCACCTCCAACGCTAGCGGCCGCTCGTAATTGTATACTTACAACATCATCGCAGTGGGTTTCAAACATCGTATTGGATTGACTTATAATACCCTAATCTCAGCATCCACTTGACTTGGTCCGTGGCTATGATGTATAACCGGGTTCACCAGAGTAAAAGTTTTAAATACAAAATATAGTAAAAGTCATAAATGAATTTTTATAGAAGAAGATTTAATCCTAACAAAAACGGTACAAGTTGATATATCAACTACAAAAAGATTTTAATTTCAATTCAAAAGCAGTCCAGTTTAAACAAAAAGATGAATTGGTAACTTGAAATAAAATAGTTGTAATTTCCACAACATTTTTTAAAATTTTAAGTCATAAACAGTTCAATTCAACCAAAAAAGGATAAATTTTCAGTCAAGTGAGAACAAAAAATTGATTTGATTTTTTAAACGAAATTTTGTATGAAAATAATAAAATTTCCTATAAACAAGTTGCGTCTTTAAGCCACATACATTTTTCATATTCTAAAAAAGATCAATTTTCAATGAAAAATAAATCAAATTTTTAACATGATAGTTTAGTATTCAACCAATGATAGGCATCTTCAACTAATTAAATGATTTTTTAACAAAGCAGTTAATTGTCTACCAAAAAGACAAATTTAAAACAAAATACAGCAGTTTTCAACCAGTTTATGAATCTTGAACTAAAAATGATGAATTTTCTACTGATAGTGGAATAGTTAAGTTTTATGTTAAAAAATTTAATTTGCAATTCGAAAAACGAATTTACAACTAAATAATTCATGCATTCACCAAAAAACAGATGCTTTACAAAGTAGTGTAACTTTCAACTAAGTACTTGAATATCAACCAAAACGTAAATTTTCATTGAAAAATTTTATAGTTGAATTTTGTACTAAAAACTATTAAGTTTCAGCCAGAAATAGGTTAGTATAATTTTTAAATAAAAAAATGAATTCTAAGTTAAAAAATAAACAAATTTTCAACCAAATAGTTGAATTTTAATCTGATTAGTAGAATTTTTTACCAAAGGAGATGAATAATTCTCAACCAAAAATATTAGTATAGCCATTCAATTAAAAAAATTAACTTTCAATGAAAAACAATTGGATTTAATTATTGGTTTATATTAATTCAGTTTGCAATCAGGCGAAACAAACAAGAAAATGGGGACGTTTTTTGAAAATAGAAAAAAAAGAATTCTTTAAAAAAGGGATAAAGAGAGGAATAGGGGGAAGAGTATGAAGTCTGTATTTAGATGGATTACTTGTTAAATGAAATCACCAATTTTCATTTCTGAAGCATTGAAAAAAATTGTTATTGACAAACCTGTTACTCTTACAGTAATTATGAAATGTTTTCGCTTCGATGATCAGAGTTTCCTGAAGAGCTCATAATTAGTTCAATATAAGATTATGAGATCATGTAAAGTGTCAACATGGACTTAACCAAATGCCAGTTAAATGTGTGTTTATAATGCTGAAAGTGCAGCTAACCCTAGAGGAACAAAGCAGGTCAAAGTTCATCTAGCGATTGTCTCTTGTACAAAAAGCTACGAAAGAAGTCCGCTTAGTGGTCGACATAGCTCTTGTAAAGTTTCCTTTGTATTTTATTTGGATAATTCATTAATAAACAGTAATTTTTATTTTTCAGCCTAATTCCTTTCAAGAGTAGCTTTCAGTCATTTCTAAGTTTGCTATATTTTTTCTCATTGCTAAGATTTAATAACAAAATGAGTGTGATGAAAATGACTCACATAAATTGAATAAATTCTAAGTATTTCAAATGTATAAAAAAGAAATTCGTAATCATAAACTATTTAATTAAAAATAAAATCCAAAACAATAGAATGAATCAACAATTTCCACATTTTTTGAAAAAGTTTTACTGTTTTCAAAGGTGTCCAAATTCTAGAGAATTTCCCCATTGTGAAAAGAACTTTAGGCTCATATTGGATTTTATAACATCTCTAAATGTGGTTTAAATCTAAAGCAGTAGCCTCGACAAACTACTAATGTCAAGGTTAATATAATTGCCGCCATACGCCTTCTGAACCATTACTGAAATGAAAAAAGTTGAAAGATATAAAAGTTTCAGTAGGAAAACTGACTTATATTTCTTCCGTTTTTGTGGACTATAATCGTAAAATTTTACTGAAATTAAAAAAATTAAGTATATATTTTTTCCATTCAATTAGGAATGTAGAACTCCTATTTATCCGACTTTCCGTTTATTTGAAAATGGTGAACGCAAGTAGAAGGGAATTTAGTCAACAAAACCAATGTAGTAGATCATATTGTCTGAATACAAGCGTGTTGCATAAGAGTAATTTATTCAAATATACATTCTTCGTGTTAATTTCAAAAATCGTGGAATAAAATTTGTATTTTATGTGTATCCGAATAGATAATATCAATGTACATTATATATGATGATCAAAATACAAAAATCTTGAAAATTACTAAAGAACTCAAAAATGTGCTCTCAGGTACAGACTTTCTTCTCAAGAATTCCTAAGAAGTAGTGATGTATGAACAAAATTTAATTGTTTGTTCATTGTTCAACCTGTCTTGCCAAGAAAAGTTGAAAACAAACGAGCAAGGTTCTGCACTCTTGTCTTTTTTAAACTGCTAAAGAAAAATTGTATCGTGACATTCCAGATGTTCCTAAGTATTCCAATGTATTTCCAAATCTTCTAATCTATTTAAAAATATCCTCACACACGTTAAGGTATTTGTCGGAAATTCCGACAATTTCAACATGGTTTTATGACTTCATGATGGAATAAGAAATTTTATATTTAAAAAAAATTTTAATGTGAAATTTTATTATTTTAATTTCTTATTTTAAAGGATGGTTCTTAAGTTTTCCAAATACGAGAAGAAAAATTAAAAGGCTTACAAATTTACAAAATCGTGCGTTTTGAAGATTTATACGAAAGTTTCCTTTGGATCTTTAGATTTTTGAAGTGTTTTTATTATATTTGCTAAAGTGTGGATTTTATTCACGAAAATAGTTGTTTTTTCTATTTGACTTCTCAAAGTATTTATAAGAAGTCACATTCTTATGAACTTTGAATGGGAAATTGTTAGTAGCATTGACTTTCTTTACAGCTTAAAATTTTATCATAGTTTTTTTTTAATTTACACAATATGTGTGGAGTTTCATTTTTATTAGAATTCTGATGGCTATACATTTTTCTGTATTGTTCATTTTATTCAAAATCCAAATTTTGAGCCCTAATTTCCAATTTAGAAGTACTGAAAATAGTATATCGGAATAAAAGTCACTAGTTTGACTTCTTATGCGTGCTTTAGGAATCAGAAAAGAAAAAAACGATTATGACAGAAAACTTTCATACTCGGAAAACTGAAGAAAAACGGTGCAAAAATGACTGAGAAAATTTCTGTAGAACTTTACCCTTTACAGAGAATAACTTTCACTCTGTCATAACATAAAACTAGACTAGTAAGCTGACAATTAGTTCATAATTAGGGATTGACGCTACAGTCTGTCAAGTTAAAGCGTGGGTGGCTTTACTCGCAGTCGGTAAGGTGTATCGACATGATTTTGGTGTCAAAATATTAAGAAGAGCTCCCTC
>NC_046658.1:54940215-54942181 GCF_010883055.1 Belonocnema kinseyi | reverse complement strand
CTCTATCCCATCCACACACTACTCCTTTCCCCTGCCGAGTGAGTCACGCCTACCCCGAAAGGGAAATGGCTTAATGGTGTAATAATAATAATAATATTTACCGATTCTTCAGCGATGTTTGGCCCAGTATCGTCATTTTATTGCGCCGTGTCTCACTTTTAGTACAGGAAACAATGTTCACGAGGATCATCCAATGTCTCACCCAATGACGGCACATTACTGGGCCAAGTGTCACTTGTACCACGGCAAACCGTGTTTCATTTAAATCGGCCCAATGTTGAGCCAGTGCGGGCAGCCTATATTAAATATTTATTTTTGCCGATCCTCGACCGATGCTTGGCCCAGTATCAGCACTTTATTACGCAAATTTTGACTTTTAGTACGGGGAACAATGTTTTACGCGGATCAGCCAAAGTCTGACCCAGTGACGGCACATTACTGGGCAAAGTGTTACTTTTACCACAGAAAACCATTTTTTATTTAAATCGGCTCAACGTTGAGCCAGTGCTGGCAGCCTATATTGTCTATTCATATTTTCGATTCTCCACCGATGCTAGGTCCAGTAGTGGCACTCTATTGGGGCAAGTCTTACTTTTAGTTCGGGGAACAATGTTTCACGAGGATCAGCCAAAGTCTGACCCAGTGACGGCACATTACTGGTCCAAGTGTCACTTTTACAATGGCAAACCACATTTTATTCAAATCGGCCCAATGTCGAGCCGGTGTTGGCAGCCTATATTAGCTATTTATATTTGCTGATCCTCCAGCGATGCTTGGCCCAGTATCGGCACTTCATTGCGTAAAGTCTCACTTTCAGTACGAACAACCAGTTGTCACGAGGATTAGCCAAAGTATGGTCCAGCGACGGCACATTACTGAACCAAGTGTCACTTTTACCACGGCAAACCAGGTTTTTTTTAAATCGGCCCAATGTCGAACCAGTGCTGGAAGCCTATATTGGCTATTTATATTTGCCGATCGTCCACCGATGCTTGGCCCAGTATCAGCACTTTATTGCCTATAGTCTTACTTTTAGTACGGGGAACATTTGTTCACGTGAACCAACCAAAGTCTGACCCAGTGACGGCACATTACTGGGCAAAGTGTCACTTTTACCACGGTAGGCCAAGTTTTATTTAAATCGGCCCAATTTCAAGCCCGTGTTGGCAGCCTATATTGGCTATTTATATTTGCTGATCCTCCACCGATGCTTGGCCCAGTATCAGCACTTTATTGCGAAAAGTCTTACTTTTAGTACGGGGAACAATGTTTCACGAGGATCAGCCAAAGTCTGACCCAGTGACGGCACATTACTGGGCCCAGTTTCACTTTTACCACGGAAAACCGTGTTGTATTTAAACCGGCCTTACTTTGAGCCAGTGGTGGCAACCTACATTGGCTATTTGTATTTGCCAAATCGCCACCGATGCTTGGCCCATCCTAGGCTTCATACAAATTTGGAGTTGTATTTCTTAAAAATTAAAACATACTACCTCCTGGATGATTTGATTTATTTCTTGACTTGAAGTTGCATATTATTATTATAACTTTTGGCTAATGTTGTACGTCGCTTAATGCAACTTTCTGAAGAAATAAGAGGATAATATGTATTTCTTGTTATGTATTTTAAAATAAAAATTCAGAACTGGGCAACTTAAATCGCATCGATAAAAAATTCATAATTTTGAAGTGGAAGTCTTAAAAATTGAATAAAAGTTTATGAATGCATGCCCAAGAAAGCATGGCAGTTTATATAAATATGACCTGATAATCAAAGTACATATTACTAAAAGCAATAAAATAAATTTTCTTTTTCTCTAAAGAAATGTTTTTCAGTGACGAATGGTAAATTTCACTAATCATATTTTGCATTACAGTCTGTCAAGTTAAAGCGTGGGTGGCTTTACTCGCAGTCGGTAAGGTGTATCGACATGATTTTGGTGTCAAAATATTAAGAAGAGCTCCC
>NC_046658.1:54936361-54940115 GCF_010883055.1 Belonocnema kinseyi | reverse complement strand
CTTGTTGTGTGTTTAAATATAATTTGATATTTGGAAAACAGACAATCATTTTTCACACAACCCTTTCACATTAACAACAAAAAATTTGTTCAATACTCCACAATCCCTATTCTTTTATTATTTCATCAAATATAGAGAAGTGTGCCAAAGAGGGGGAGGGATCCGTGATAAAAAGCCCGAACGACAAAGCGCCCGCCCAATGAGAGTCGCGCTCCGTGAAAAAGGCCCGCAAATCAAAGGTCGTTTGGGATATTTGTCACAGATTCAAAAATTCAAAAAGTTATTATAATAATACTGCAAGGCTTTGAAAAATCACCGTTTTTCTTCTCTTAAATTTCTTTCATATTAGGCGTTGTTAGACACACAATTTTTTCCCCCGTTTGTATTTTGAAAATGCTATAACTCTGATAATTTTCTTTTTATCGAAAAAGGTCGTATGATAAATTGTTCGACTTTTAAATCAATATGAATAGCTGTACATAAAAGAGGACAACAACAACGACAACGTCGATGAGGACAGAAAGACACTGACGTAAAAACCATGTTTCCTGATCCGTCGACATTTGACGGAATCCACAAAAGTAATTTTTCGCATAAAATACACATCTTCCTATTGAGATGAGAATTCAAATATGAGCTGTTGTTCATACAGTACAGTGAACCACGGGTATAGCGCACCCGGATATGGTTCTTCCGAGAATAGACGCCGCGTCGCTTGGATGGTAAGAGGACCTGCAGGGGTATGTGCGGTACTCACTCAGGCTTAACATAACAGAAGCATTGTGGTACGGCGCTGTACCCAACATCCTACCTGTTTGAACTGATTTACTGATAGGGAGTATTTCGTACGATCAAATGAACCTGTCTTTGTCATTGGAAACTTTGCTATTTTACACGCGAATATATAGCGCGAAATAGTATTTCGAAGTTAGTGGGGCAATTTTAATGAAAAATGGCAGTAAATATGAATTCATTTTAACAAAAAATTTTATATTACCGTTTAAAATTAATTATTTACTGAAGATTTCTTGTATATATTAGCAAGTGAGAGGACGATTTATAGAGTTAAAATTTAATATTTTGTTGTCCTACAACTGTTTCATAATTTCTTAGGTTATGTTTGACGAAGAAAAATAATTCGAAACACCTTTTTTTAATCTCAGATTAAAAATATTTCATTTTTTTCTTTTGATTCCTCTTTAAATGTACAAATAACATAAAAACTCATTACAATAACTATTAAGCACTGATAAAAAGAAATCGATTTTTAAAAATATTTTCGTTATGTTATTGTTCTCTTTTCTAAAATAAAATGTAATTGGGTTATTTAAATTAGCTAAGAACAAATTTCCATTTAATTTATATTTTCCAATTCATGAAATAAATATTTCTTTACCAACTTATTTTTCATTAATTTAGGAAATCAATATGAAACTGCTTTCTTTACAAATTAGTATATTACATTATTATTTTAATAATATAAAGAAAAAACATCTTTCAAACTCGTTTACTTCGTATTGTATTATAGAAACATCTTTCGCAGCACTATTATTTATGTAATAAAATTAAAATACATAAATACATTTAAAGGAAAAAGAACAATCTCCGAATAAGGTGCTAAAAATTTATTGGATATAAAAATTGAATCACAAGGACCGTATAAAAAACTGATTATCTCTCATGGGTATCTTCGTCTTTCGTGATCATCGATTGGAAACCCGATGTGAATTTTGATACCATGTTGCATTAGGGTGAGTGCATACTTGTATGAATGTAAATTCGCTTCGTCAAAACACCGTCGCATGACAGGAGTGATACGAGACTCGAATGTCATAAAACCCCCTGGGGTACCAATAGAAAATTAATCGAGAACACTTCCATGGATCGCTCAATATGCATGGATAAGGTTGCAATTGAAAAAGTGTCATTTTCCTGAAAAAGGATCCAGATACAGTTAGATTATTAAACTGAGGGATAATTAATAAATCTATGTATACAGAAAGACCACTTCGAAAATCGAATACTAAATCTCTTAAGTTAATAATTTGAAAATATATAATTAGAAAAAATTTAAAAAAAGCTATATACAAAATTACTATAAATTATTCTAGTTTAGTGATTTTATATTTAAGAGAAATTTTGAATTAAGAAGAAGATACATACTAATTGCGAATTGCCGGAGCTGAATACTGCCGTGTAAACTAAAAAGGTACAAAGTCCAATCTCACATGAACTGAGAAAATCGAGAAAAAGTGTTTGCCAATAAAAAATTAATTTTTTGAAAAATTTTTATTAGAAAATGGACTTGCGATGTTTTACTAAGTACCGGAAAGTCAAAAATTCAGGAAAAAAGAACATAAAGTCACATGCGGAAGATGCCTTTGTCGAAAAGCCTGAGCGCAGCCTTGAAATACAACCACAAAACATATGTAAGGAACACTGTGTATTCAGTGGCTGTTCCGAACTTACGCGAACGATCGTCGCTAATGTACGAGCCAAATCTATAGCCAAATATATAGCGTATAGCCAAATTTAGCCGGGACTTATTTCCCGTGCATTTCCGATCAGAGTCTGAGCTCATTCACAAGTCTAAAACATACATAAGGGCAAGCGTTTCTTTTCGTTTATAAATTCGCTCCGCATTCGGTCACTTTTACAACGCAAAAAATACACAAACTTCTTTAGTTTCTTTTTCATATGTTTGCTGATGACGTATGTATTACAACTTTTAGGACACGCAAAGTGTTTTGCGTATCCTTTTCTGTTGTATTTTTAAACTTTTTCGACATTCCTCATTTATGAACATTCTTTTTTTGCAATAAATATCAATAAGTAATAATTCTTATTAACGAAGTTAGATGCAGCTTTCTATTACAAATCCAATGATAACAAATATTCATTTTTCATAAAAATGTCACTTATGTATCTTTTTAGTTTGAACGGCAGAATACAAGGCCCAGTGTTGGTATAATTTTGGCAGCCAAAGGTTGTCTAACGATATTGGGCCAATATCCGGATTTTAATCGGCCCAGTGTTGAAACAGTAGTGGCAGCCTATATTAGATATTTAAATTTACTGATCCTCTACCCAATGCTTTTCCCAGTATCGGCCATTTATTCAGTAAAGTATTTCGTTTAGTACGGCAAACCATGTTTTATTTAAATCGGCCCAATGTTGAGCCAGTGATGGCAGCCTATATTGGCTATTTATATTTCCCGATCCTCCGCCGATGCTTGGTCCAGAATCGGCACTTTATTGCGTAAATTTTGACTTTTAGTACGGAGAACCATGTTTCACCAGGATCAGCCAAAGTCTGACCCAGTGACGGCACATTACTGGGCGAAGTGTCACTTTTACCACGACAAACCATGTTTTATTTATATCGTCCCAATGTCGAGCCAGTGCTGGCAGCCTATATTGGCCATTTATATTTGCCGAACCTCCACTGATGCTTGGCCTTGTATCAGCACTTTATTGCGTAAAGTCTTACTTTTAGTACGGGGAACATTAGTTCACGTAAAGTAGCCAAAATCTGAGCCAGTAACGGCACATTACTGGGCAAAGTAGCACTTTTTGCCATGGCAAACAAGGTTTTATTTGAATCGGCCCAACTTAGAGCCAGTGCTGGCAGCCTATATTGGCTATTTATACTTAAATGAACGACTAACGAAACAAGTGTATCAAGGTAAAGTAAATGGCAACGTGCCCAGAGGTAGACCGCGGAAAGAATGGTTAGAATGTGTGAATGAGACCC
>NC_046658.1:54929957-54936261 GCF_010883055.1 Belonocnema kinseyi | reverse complement strand
GATGTTTCGCTACGTGAGAAAATTCGGTAGTAAACTATTTAGAAACTATCTATATAAGAAGAGCGAGATGAAATTAAAATGTATGAACATGGGACTCAACAGGGATAAATAGCAATTATATTCTTTTAATTATGCAGACATTTCTGCGTAATAATATGTATTCATCTTATGCTAAACAATAACTTATGTGTTCTGAAATAAAAAAAGATTGAACAATTAATAGTTTGTGAATAAAGGCAAGGATTTTAAATTAAAAATCGCTGCATAAAGCCAAAGTTTCCAATAAGTGTGGTTTTAAGTGTATAGTGTACAAGACTTTCAGAGTGGTGAAGTCTATGCATTACAGATTGGTCTCCTTATACTATATCTATTCTCCATGCTTCTTGCAATAATTTATATTTTCGGCAATCGGAAAAAGTATGGTTATGTTCGCTTTTTGTTTTGTAAAAGTTAGAAAGAAAGACCGAAGTAAAGGCAAAAACAATATCTTTAAAGTAAATTACTGGAGCTGTTCTTAAAAGAATTAAGTAAATAATTATATTTAGTGATGTATGTTATTTAGAAATAAGAGTAAATTCACAATTTAGCGATGTAGACTTAACCACAAATCAGTTCAATGTATCACTCATAAGTCTGTGCAATAATTACTGCCTAAATTGCATTTAGAATAGGAATCTTTGGATATAATTTTTAAAACTTCTGAAAATGTATTAAATAATAATAATAAGGATGATTAAATGGTGTAGAGAGAAAATAAGTGTTTTGTAAGCAGTTTTCAGGTTAGAATTCAATTAATGAAACATTACACGGATCTACAGATTTGAGGTGCAGAGCATTTCACTCTGACATGTACAATAAATTCCTTCCAAATGTGTAAAAACAGAAATATACAATTTTATTTGCCTCTCTAACCCCAAAACAAAAGGAAGGCCATTGAAAGAAAAAGTCATCTATGCCTTAATATCACAGGCATAGAGGGATTAGAAATTAGAAAAGTTCAATTGCAAGAAGATAAAGCTAAGACTTAGGAAGCTAAAAATCAAGAACGAAAACGGCGAAATGAAATTTCAGAAAAAGCCCAAGAGGATAGAAATAGACAATAGTTAGAAACCAAAAACTATGAACTAAAAAATTCAATATTCGAATACTAAAGATCTGATCTGATTATTGATTTTGCTAAATGTGTTATTTAAAAAAGTTAAAAGCCAAAGAAATGAACAACAAGGAAAATCAATTTGCGAAAAATACCGATTCTACTAATTCTGCTGAAGCAGTCAAAAGGAGCCGAGGATCACCACCTAGGAATTTGAACTAGAGAGATGCTGATAATTAAGTAATTCAAGCCAGATTATTTATTTAGGAATAAAAAATAATTTATAAAAAAAATTGTCTCTTCACTATTCACTTCTTAGTAATTCTATTAAAATTTAGTTTCATCTGATTCCTTCACCATTTTCTCTTCATATGACTGGGGTGCCAATAATTGGGTCCACCCCTGTCACGAATTGCGTCAACCCTGCGAAGAATTGCATTTCGAAGCTAACGAGCTAATTTTAATTATGTTTTTAGTTTTAAATATATATTGTGGTGAATAAAGCTTAGAAGTTGATACCCTATTATATTAGCACTGCATATATTACTATTGCATTTATCACACATAAAATTTTTGACGTCAATTTATTTCTCAAAGCCTGAAGTTCGCCTTAACCTGACAACAATTGGGTACATTGCCCTAACAAATGATGAGAAAACTAAAAAAAATATTTTTCGGTCAAAACATGCCAAGTGCGTAAAAAGATAATTAGACCAAAATCTTGCACACAAAGAGGATCTACAAGTTTATCATTAAACACTTTTTGATAGAATGCGCTATTTATTTTATTCATAAAAAACAATATAAAAAAGAAAAAAAAATTTGGACAAAAGATACAAGCCACGAAAAAAATAAGTAAGTTAAAGTTACTCAACAAACAAGCAGCTACAAATTTGTTATTGATCATTTTTTGATAGGATAGGTAGTTTTCGTCTGAATCGTGAAAAATAATATTCAAAATGAAAATGAAAAATTTGTGTAAAACGAGAAAAGGTACGAAAAGAAATTTATAGACAAAAGTTGTTCACCCAAAAAAGACATATACAGTTTTTATAGTTCATTACATTATTATCACTTCCGTTTGAAAAAGTATTAGCATTTTCCGAAATTTCATACCACAGTTTTTCAACGGATTTCAACGTTTTGAGCCCTCTTAAAGCGGAAATCAAGTTTTGGCGATGGCGTCTGACTATCTGCTTTTCCGTCCGGCCATCCATCCGTAAACACGATAATTCTCGAAAAAATAAACTGATCAGATCGAGTTTTGGCACACTTTTTTCGGCTCTAAAAGAAAGTACGATTGCGTTAAGAATCAGTCTTTGACCACAAGGTTATGTTTTTTTAAATATATCTTTTAAACACTTTTACGCCAAATGACGGCAGATACATGAAAAAAGGGTAGCACTAAAATTGAAGCCCTTGAAAATATATCAAATTTACGCGTGAACCATTTTTGGATCAGACTGGTTTTTTAAAGGTTTTATGTATCGAAAATGAACAAGTCAAAAGTTCATATTTAAAACCAAACAACGAAAGACAAGTAAAAAAGTTTAATAGAAGAATTGTAGCTGTTAAAAAGACCTATAATTTTTTGCCTAGCCATTTATTGATAAAAATTGATGTTTTGGTTCTATTTTTCGAAAATACTATATACGAAAATTGAAAATTCAAATTTTCAGCCGTACGATGCAAAATACAAGAAAAGTTTTAAAGGTCAATTATATACACTCATCGTGAAACTTGCGCCAAGCGCTCGATTTTTGACAGACATTTGTAAACACATATTTGTTTTCTGAATTAACTTACCATAAAAAATAGAATACTTTCTTCAGACTTTCTTCTCTATCTCACATCGTTATTTCAAAAATTGGAACTTTGCTTTCATATTATTTTTTATGGATAAAACAAAATATATTAAAAGTCTGCTTTTCAGTAATTATAAATAAATAAATAAATTTCAATAAATAAACTAAAAACAAGCTCTGTCCAAAAATGGCTTAAAGGAATGTTTTAGGCATTTTTTAACGCTAAAATTCTTCCAAAAAAATTTTCCCATATTTTGCGTCGTTTGGCTTAAAACTGGAATTTTCGACTTTTTTATAGTATTTTCCATAAATAAAATAATTTTTTGCATCCCTTAGTTCAAAACTTGAATTTAGGATTTTTTCATAGTATTTTCAATAAGTAAAACCAAATAAAGTGCTATCAGAAAATGGTTCAAACCATTTTTGTAGGACTTTTAAAAAGCTATCATTATTCTTTAAAACGTTTCCTTGCATCTCGCGTTCTTTGGTTCAAAATTTGCATTTTGCTATTTTTTCTCGTGGTATTTTCAAGAAAATAAAACTAAAACATCAAGTCTTGTAGAGAAATGGTTGAGAGAAACATTATAGGTATTTTAAAAGTCTACCATTTGTTTGGCTTAAAATTAGAATTTTCAACTTATTAATTTTCGACACCAAAAACAGAAAACGAGTCCTGTGAAAAAATGTTTGAAACACAAATTGTAAATATTTTAAAGGGATTCAAATCTGCTTTTAAACCTTTCTCACGTATCTGTAATCGCTTAGTCTGAAGACGGAATATTCGATTTTCTATGGATGAAACCATAACCATTGGCCAATGAATGCTGATTAACGAAGTAAGGGTTTACATTTTTCTTGCACCTTCTTCCCTATTCCTTTACACACCCCAAACACGTACTTGGTGGTGGGAGGCGGGCCTACAGCTTAAGGTGGGCTCCGAACAACCAAGAGCAACAACTTTAAGTGTGTATAAAAACATTTTTCTCTAGAGGTAACGGGTCCCACGACTCTCCGGAGATGAACAGAGATGAACAACTCCCTTGCTAGATTTAGCGTTCACCGCATGGGCCGCCGAGGCTTTTCCAGAGTGCGAGGCGGAAATCAAACCCGCAAGCCGACAGAAGGGGTCCAAAGCTTACGCTTCAGCCCCAACGACTATCGTCCCACTCGTCAAAGCTCAATTTGATCCTTGCATTTTTTCGAGAGTTATCGTGCTTACGGATGGGCGGATGGACATACGGCCGGCCGGACAGACAAGATGAAATCGCCAAAACTTGATTTTTGGCTTCAGGGGGTCTCTAAACGTGGAGATCCGTTAAAAAACTGAGGTTTGAAATTTCTGCCAATTCTAATACTGGTTCAATTGCAGAATAGGGGCATTATCTATTTTTTGGCTGGAAAAATAGTATTTTCTGCAAAAAACTATTAGAATCTTTAAATAAACGACAAGTGAAGCGATTTGACCAGACAGAAGTTTAAAGTTATTTTACTTTTGTTACTACGATATCTTAAATATGGGTATGTCACGATATCGGAATGACCATATTTAACTCACCGTTTAGGTGATTTTAAACATCCAAACGGCCAGAAACTCCCCTTTGTCCGGTCACAAAAATAATTTTGTCAAAATTCTATCCTTTTTCAACATTTCATAGGGGCGGAAAGGCACCCTTATGACTAGTAAAAAGAATAATGTTAGTAAAATCACTACCTATTTCCAATTTCTCGTCAAATATGATCATTACGATAAATCATGACAGATCCATATTCGAGACGCCATGATAACAAAAGTAACAATTAAAGATTCTAATAATTTGTTGCCAAATAAAACTTTTTTCATGAAAAAATAAAGGTGACAGGTGACGCCCTTGTTCTGCAATCTAACCCTGATACTTTCTTAATTATAATTGATAAGAATGTAAAAAGGAAAATATCAATTAGTTGAATTTAACGAAAAAATACGATTTTTTAACATAAAGTATTCATTTTCACCCAAATAGATGTTATTTAAACAAAATAATTAAGTTTTCAAGATTGAGATTTGAATGTATTAAAAAACAGTCGAATTATAACTGGAAGAAAAGAATTTCTAACAAGAAATTCATTTGCAATCCAGAAAAATATATTTTCAAAGAAATGTTTGATTTTCCAACTCAAAATATCAATTTTTACAAAAAATGTAATCTTTAAATTTTCAGATGAAAAAAATCATTTTCAACCCTAAATTGAACATCCAGAAATATAGGTAAATTGAATTAGTAATTTATTTACAACCAAATAGTTTAATTTTCTACTCAACTATGGAATCTTCTAGCTAAGAATATTAATCTTCTACTGGATTCTTCACTCAATGATATGAATTTTCAACAAAAAACTTGAATTCTGAAGCAATACAGATTAATTCTTAAACAATGATTTGCATTTTTAAACAATAATGTATTTTTAACCAACAAGATTAATATTTCACAAAAGAAGATAGATTTCTAACAAACAAACAAAATTAGTTAAAAATATTTGAATTTTTAACTAAAAAAAGATGACCTTTAAATCAAATAGTTCAATCTTAAACTTTGAGAATGGATTGTCACCAGATTTTAGGAATTAAAATTACTTCCTAAATATTTTCAAATTTATTTTTGATATCTTTCACCCTAAAATGAAACGTAAAAACTAGGGTCTCCACATATATTCTTAGAAGTTATTTGATCAATTTGAATGCATTTGAACATATTCAAAGTTATTTTCCATGTACATAAGAGAAGAGTCGAAAATATGATTAAGTTTTAATAAGCAATGTTTTGTTAAAATATTGTTATGTATTAAGTGGTAAACAGATTCTCAAACATTCATTTTACAAGATAAAATTGAATTTGATTTGATTAAAATTTCGTGAATCGTATTGGAGGAAAGCGCAATTAATACAAATGTTGATAATAAATTACGAAATACAATGCTTTGCTTTTAATTCGAATTCATTAAAAACAAAACAAATATTTTTCGCATAACTAGACTCGGGACGTGAATAAAGCAAGGTAAAGTCGATTAAATGTGTACATAATTCAATTTCATCATTTGGATGAAATTAACTGGCAAATGCGTTACCTTGCTGGTAGTGACGTAGCGCATTTACAAGTACAGAAATTAGTTAATAGTTTTTTTTTAATAAAGATGAAACTGTTACAAAACTACCTTCTTTAATTAAACTTTCTATTTATCAGTATTCTCATATTTGTATCATCCCATAGACTTATCATCTGTCTTTTGGAAATCTTAAAGGTTCATTCGCAAATAGTTGGCTGCATACAGAGATTGATGCCGCTTTGGAAAACCAGATTTACTATCTCATCTGGAAAAAATCATGTGACAACTAACAAGGTCACGTTTCAGAGAGGTGTCTTTCAGGGCG
>NC_046658.1:54928634-54929857 GCF_010883055.1 Belonocnema kinseyi | reverse complement strand
AGAGAGCAACTGCATTTAGCTCTGGGGATTGTCGAACGATATACTAAGGAAATTGGAATGAAATTTGGGTTAGACAAATGCGCCAAGGTTTATTTGAAGCGATGAAAACTTAATGACATCCCTGAAAATCCTGAGCTCGTTGATAGAAGTGTGATACGACACCGTTGCGGTGGAGAAAGTTATACATACCTGGGCGTGCCACAGAGCCGCGTTCAGGATCTGACATCTATAAAGGATACTCTCCGAAGCAGATACAAACGTCTCATCCGACAGATTTGGTCTTCCGAACTGTCGGCGAGGAACAAAGTATCTGCAACGAACATGCTTGCCGTCCCGGTACTACTCTGTTCATTTCGAGTAGTTTCATGGACGAAGAACGAGCTCAGGTCTCTTGATATCGGGACAAGAAAGCTTATGCACATGAACAAAAGCATGCATCTTAAGTCTTCCGTTCCGCGACTGTACATCTCACGCCGTCAAGAGGGTCGCGCAATAGTGAGTCTAGAATGTCTTCACTACAGGATTATTCTGGGTATAGCACATAGAGTTGCAAATGGAAGAGACCCTCTTCTTAAAATGGTCAGGAATCACGAAGAAGTGGGCAAAGGAGCATTTCTGTATTAAAGCAGCGGAGGAGGCTGCTGAAACACTCGGACTTGACTTCAGTATTAGGGGTGAGCAAAATGTATCAAATCTTATCTATCTTGAGTACTCACTCCTGAAAGCCCGGATTAAGAAAGTACAAGAGAAAAACTTTCGTGAACAGCTCCTCGATAAGAGGATACACGGTATCTTCCACAGAAATGTGAAGAATCAGTCAATGTCTTGTGAGCTAACGTTTGCTTACCTTAAATCGCCCGGATTGAAGTCTGGTACAGAGGGTTTCATTTTTGCATGCCAAGACGGTATCATTTCCACCTTAACATACCGTCGCCACATTTTGAGCCAAGACATTCCCGATGATAGCTGCAGGGCGTGCCATGCACACCCCGAGCATTTAGCTCACATACTATCTAGTTGTCCTACTCACGCGGGAACGACCTACATTCAAAGGCAGAATGCGGCACTAAGAGTGCTTTATTACCATCTCTGTCACTCCTATGGCATTCACCTTAATATTACTCCTCTAAATGCTCCTAGGGAAATTGAGTCAATTGTCGAGAATGGGAAGTGCCGCATATATTGGAACTTTATATTCTCGACAATTGTTTCTGTTGCTCACT
>NC_046658.1:54926602-54928534 GCF_010883055.1 Belonocnema kinseyi | reverse complement strand
TATAAAATGAAAGAATTTGGAGTTTAACAAAATTGAATTCATTTTCTTCTGAAATTAAGCAGTTATATTATTTTCTTTCAAAAACATTTGAGAAAAAACTAAAGAAATTAAATTACGACTGTAAATAATCAAAGTTTTGTCTTAAGTTTTGACCAATGAAACTTTTGAAAAATCTTTCCGATTCCTTAAACGACGCTTCTTATGCCGGCTCTTGTTATTTAAAAAATCTTTGTTTCATTTCAGTAGTAGAACTTTTGTGCGAAAATTTTCATTTCTAAACCAAAATCAGGATTCTTTTCCAAAATCGCACATTTCAAGCGTAATTCTTTTGATACACTCCATACTCCGCACCTGAATTATAATTTTTATACAAAAAGTGACTGTTTCAAAGAAAGTCATAATTATTTTCTGAAATTCTTCTTCTCAAGACAAAATTAGTGCAATTTTTTCGAAAAAGCCCTCGTTTCAGATCTGGATTACATTTTCTTTTTAAAAATTCCCTGTTCAAAAGTCAGAATCGGCCAGAATCATGATTCTTTGGAAGAAATTCTGCAGTTAAGATAAAGAATAAATTCTGAACAAATTTTGGGAAATGAAATTACTTTTAAAATATTTTTAAACTTTGATTAAAATCTTTTAACATAAAATGAAACCCAGTTTATGCAAAACTAGAAAAATGGGTTTGTCGACGTGTTCGTGAAATTAATTTTTAAGTTTAAAGCATTTAAACTTATTCAAAGTCGTCCCGCTCATGTAAAAAAAGCTCAAATATGCATTCATTTTTGATTAACAATGGTTTATTTTATCCTCGGAACGATTCCTTACTACCTGAAACGATTTTATGGAACTTTTTCTATTTAGGAGGCTGCAAAGTTATCATTGAATATTTATATTTTACAAATTAAAATGGAATTAAATATAATAAAAATAAAATTTAGTTAATAATATTTAAAATAATATTAAGAACAAATTTTAGTTCTTATTTACAAAATAAAATGACCTGCTGTTAATTAAAATTCCTTGAAAATTAAACAAACATTTTCAACTAATCGAGACACAAGGCGTGAAAAAAGCAAATAAAAAGTCACATATCCTATTAAGAAGGAGCGCTATTACCTTGTACATATTAATAAAAATAAACATGTTACAGAATCGCCTTCTTCTGACAAACTTTTCTATTCATAACTATTCTCATTGATTAAATAAATTTTGAAATAATATACATTATACAGCTAAAAAAATTTTATTATGTATATTAAAATGCAAAACGCCGAACATTAAAAAAATGGAGTTTTATTATTTTCTTTAAAAACTGTCATAAGAACAAAGAAAACTGATCTGAATTACAATTTTTTCCGAAAATTTCCTATGCCAAGTCAGAAACATAATTCTTTTGAAAACTTTCTTGCTTTAGATCTAAATGAAAATTTTTTCTTCCAAATTAGAATGATGATTCTCTTCAAAAATCGCCAGTTCCCAGACCAAATTATTCTCATTATTTAGAAAAGGTCCTTGTTTCAGTTCTTAATTATATTATTTTCTCGAAAGTTTTCTATTGCAAGCCAGAATCTTTCTTTTGAAAAATCTTCCTTACAAAGACAATATTATTGTAATTCTATTTAAAAAATGCCTTATTCTAGATCTTAATTATAATTGATTTTCGACAATTTCCTGCTCCAATTTACAATAATAATTCGTTTCTATGTCAAAATTTTGATTTAAAAAACATTCCTAAACTATGCCTTTCATTATTTAAAAAATTTCCTTGTTTTCAGGTCACAATTTAAATTTTAATGTAAATTTCCTGTTGAAAATAAGAATCATAATTCTTTTCAAAAATTGCATTCTTTTATGGTCGTGAGACGCGGGAATTTTGTAGAATGGCACCCGCTCCCGGTGATATCCAACGTTTTTTCTTACGACAAACTTTTA
>NC_046658.1:54904181-54926502 GCF_010883055.1 Belonocnema kinseyi | reverse complement strand
ATATGTTTACCTAAAAGCATCCCATTTGAATATTTTATTCATAAACATTCTAAATATTCCAACTCTTTTCATTGCACAATGAAGAAATAGTAAGAAATATTATGAAATTTTACGATCTATAATATTAAATTCTGTACATACTTTTAAACATTTATCTTTTTCCTGGTGAAGGCTTGCCCGTGGATGACCCCTGTTTCGGAAGTCAGACAACTCATCGGCGCCATTAAAGAAAAACAAAATGTCATACCATGCATATTTTTTGGATATTTTTTTGGTATTTTTTAACAACAAAAATAATTTTTTTGCTCTATTAGTTTTTGAGAAAACAGAGCGGCGCTAGCTTGCCAGCAACTCAGCGGCGCCCTTTAAAAAAATAATTCAAAAATCAATAAATTAAACAAAATTACTAGGTTATATTTTTTTGCTAGTTTTTTGCTTTACAATGAGCTATGGATCGCTTTTGTAAAGTCAACCCTTATTCTGAAAAAACTACCCCTGCAATGAAAAAAAGTATTAAAAAAATGACAAGGCTAGATTTTTTGCTATTTTCATGCTTTACAATGAGCTATGAATGGCTTTTCTAAAGTCAACCCTTATTCAAAAAAACTACCCCCTGTAATGAAAAAATTATTAGAAAACAGTATTAAAAATATGACTGGGTTATATATTTTTGCTACTTTTTTGGCTTCACAATGAGCTATGGATCGCTTTTGTAAAGTCAACCATTAGTTTAAAAAACTACCCCCTGAAATGAAAAACCGTATTAAAAAAATGACTAGGCTAGATTTTTTTCTATTTTTTTGCTTTGAAATGATCTATGAATCGCTTTTGTAAAGACAACCCTTGTTCTAAAAAACCACCCCCTGTAATGAAGAAAGTATTAAAAAACAGTATTAAAAATATGAATAGGCTAGATTTTTTGCTATGTTTTGATTTACAATGATCTATGGATCGCTTTTGTAAAGTCAACCCTTATTTAAAGAAACTACCCCCTACAATGAAAAAAAGTATTATAAAAAAAGTATTATAAAAGTATTCTCAAAAAGTTAATTTTTTTATAATTTTCTTATCTACGCGGTAAGGCGGGGTTGACTTTAGACGTTAAGGGTTGAAGCCAAAAAATTAAAAAGGGTATTTTTGAAAAGCCCAAAAATCAAAGACTCCATTGACACTGGAAAATTTTAAAAAAGATTATTTTTTGACAATGTTATATCTATGTGTTAGAGAGGGGTTGATATTAGACGTTAAGGTTTAAAGCCAAAAAATCGGAAATGGTATTTTTGAGATGCCCAAAAATCAAAGACTCCATTGACAATGGGAAATTTTCAAAAAAATATTTTTTGACAAAGTTATATCTGCGTGGTAGATAGGGGTTGAATTTAGACGTTAAGTGTTGAAGCAAAAAAATCGGAATGGGTATTTTCGAGAAGCCCAAATATCAAAGACTCCATTTACACTGGAACATTTTTAAAAAGATTATTTTTTGACAATGTTATATCTACGTGTTAGAGAGGGGTTGCTTTGAGACGCTAATGGTTGAAGCCAAAAAATCGGAAAGAGTATTTTTGAGAATTTTTCAGTGCCAATCGAGTCTTTGATTTTTGGGCTTCTTGAAAATACCCGTTACGATTTTTTGGCTACAAGCCTTAACGTCTAAAATCACCCCCTTTCTACCACGTAGATATAACTTTGTAAAAAAATAATTTTTTGAGAATTTTCCAGTGTCAATGGAGTCTTTTATTTTTTGGTTTCTCAAAAATACCCTTTCCGACATTTGGCTCCACCCCTTAACGTCTAAAATCAACCTCTCTCTGCTACGGACATATAACTTTGTCAAAAAATAATTTTAGAGAATTTTCCAGTGTCAATGGAGTTTTTGATTTTGGGCTTCTCGAAATACCGTTTCCGATTTTTTGGCTCCAACCCTTAACATCCAAAATCAACCCCTCCTTACCACGGAGATATAACTTTGTCAAAAAATAATTTTTTGAGAATTTTCTAGTGTCAATCGAGTCTTTTATTTTTGGGCTTCTTGAAAATACCCTTTCCGATTTATTGGCTTCATCCCTTAACGTCTAACATCACCCCCTTCCCACCACGTAGATATAACTTTGTAAAAAAATAATTTTTTGAGAATTTTCCAGTGTCAATGGAGTCTTTGATTTTTCGGCTTCTCAAAAATACCCTTTCCGATTTTTTGGTTTCAAGCCATAACGTCTAAAATCAACCCCTCTTTACCACGGAGATATGACTGTGTCAAAAAATAATCTTTTTGAAAATTTTCCAGTGTCAACAGAGTCTTTTATTTGTGGTTTTCTCAAAAATATCCTTTCCGAATTTTTTGCTTCATCCCTGAATGTCTAAAGCCACCCCCTTTCCACCACGTAGATATAACTTTGTCAAAAAATAATCTTTTTGAGAATTTTCCAGTGCCAATGGAGTCTTTTATTTTTAGGTTTCTCAAAAATACCTTTTCCGATTTTTTGGCTCCAACCCTTAACGTCTAAAATCAACCGACTTTACCTCATAGATATTAAATTGTAAAAAATCATTCTTTTTGGGAATTTTCCAGTATCAATGGAGTCTCTAATTTTTGAGCTCTTTAAAATTGCCAATATCGAGCCCGAAATAAGCCCAAAACCTGATAGATCTAATTGTTGTGCTGGTAGTTAATTAAAGGCATCAAAATATGCTTAGAAAAAGTCAATTATATTTTTTCACTCTACACCCATAGACTGGAAAATGATATACATTGCGGCGGTTATTTTTAAAACGAATATGAGTGAGAAATAATTACGCTTTAAAGTACCATGTTACTATTTTATAATTAAGTTCTAACTATGTCGATATCGACTTCTTTTCAATACGTGTTTTCATTACAGGATATTGTTTTTTTATATAAGGGTGAATTTTGCAAAAGCGATTGATATGACATTGGAGAATAATGAGAGAGCACAACAATCAGGAGGACAAAAGTCCCAATAATTAATTTATACAATTTTTGACTATAGTCTTCAGGTTTGAATTCGGATGAAAATATGGTGATTGTTTTTATAACGATTAGGGGCGAACAATAACTTTGCTCCTTCGTTATGCTTTAAAAATATCGTGTTCATGGTTTAAAAGTGTTTTTCATCCGAATTTTTTCATTTTTTAAAATACGCTTATGCAGCACAGGGGGTTGATTTTTAAAATAAGGGTTGACTTTACGAAAGCTCATTGTAAAGCAAAAAATAGCAAAAAATGTAGTCATATTTTTAATACTGTTTTTTAATACTTTTTTCATTACAGTTGGTAGTTTTTTTGAATAAGGGTTGACTTTACAAAAGCCATTCATAACTCATTGTAAAGCAAAAAAATAGCAAAAAATCTAGCCTAGTCATTTTTTAAATATTTTTTAAATACAGGGGTTTCATTGCAGGGGGAAGTATTTTTTAAATAAGGGTTGACTTTACAAAAGCGATCCATAGCTCATTGTAACGCAAAAAAATAGCAAAAAAATATAACCTAGTAATTTTGTTTAATTTATTGATTTTTGTATGATTTTCGTAGAAGGCGCCGTTGAGTTGCCGGCAAGCTAGCGCTGCCCTGTTTTCTCGAAAACTAATAAGAAAAAAAATTATTTTTTTTTGGTAAAAAATAGCAAAAAAATATGCATTATATGACATTTTCTTTTTCTTTAGTGGTGCCGCTGAGTTGTCTGACCTCTGTTTCGGGTACTGATTATTTTACTGGCGAAGTGATTTTCGAGGAAATCTTGTCTTCCGGTAACACTTATGAGTCAAATAATTGTAATCGATGGAAGAGGTACCCCAAACAACCATGCAAATTAGGGAAGCGATAATCGAAGAGTGCAGACAGGGAAGTGATGCCAGGGTAGACATTTATTTATATAGGGGAAGACTTGCCGTATATTTAGGCTTGTCCCAACCCCAAGATAACTATAGTTTCACTTGTAATTTACTTGGTATTTATTGAAAACTAAAATTTACAATAAATTAATTTTTAATTCTTCTAACCTAAAATGACTTGAAATAATATAACCTTGAATACATATAAATTCAGTGATTCATTCTTTAATTTAGAGCTTTGAAAACTATAGCTTTAATCCTTAAATTTATCTGTTTTAACCAGAAATCTGTAAACTCTTTAATTTAGAAAAGTTTAAAATTTTATATTTCATAGTTAAACGGCTTTTAAGGAAAAATTTTTTGACTGAAAAGTACTTGAAGCTTTCATTTTATACGTGTAATTCATTCATTTGAAAGAAAAATGGTTGAATTACAAATTTCTAAAGTTTCATTTTTAAGTAAGAAATTCAAAAGAGTTCTAGTTCCAGTATTTGAATTCAAGTTTAAATTGTACGCAATATTGTGTTATTATGGACTATTCTTTAAATATTGTATCTATCCATAATTTGGATTTTTGTTAATTATATTTAAGCAATAAAACTAAAACGCATCATAAAATGGTCGACTATCTACGTGCTATATTTAAATCATTAAAAACATTGTTTTGAATGAAAATATTTAAATTTTTTAAATAGAAATTAATAATTATATATTTTTCACTTTTCTTTCACTAAACTGAAACGTAATTGAAGGAAGAAGGCTTAATTCTCCTTAAATTTTAAATGCTTGATTTGATTACCTGAATGATTCTTGCTATTTATAATTTTTATGACAATTATTTGATATGGTAAGTAGTAAGTTCTTTTTATTTATTTTGCAAATTCAAACTAAGTTAAATTATATAATAATTAATGAAATTTTTTTGAATAATATTCAATGAAACCGTAAGGAATAGAATTAGCTACTCTAATGGTACTATTATGATGGGGGGGGGGGGGCAACACGTTCTGTAATATTTTTTAACTTAAATAACCCTCCGTCCCACAAAAATTTCTCTTTTCGGAGAAAGAAAATCCATAACTTTTTTTTCGGCATGGGAAATTTTGGATTTTCGAAAAATTGAACTCACACTTCAGTGTTTGATCGAAACGTGCTAAGTTTTTTAGAGATTAGAATATGACTCAGAAATTTAAAAAACTACATTTTTACGCATTATTGTTTATTTTCAGCAATTTCAGCTTTTTTAAAAAATAGAAATAACTACTAATCGACCATTTGAATAGCCCCATGACTTTTTAAATTATTTCCAGACCACTGAGGTGTTTTATTCAATTAATTTCCTGTTAAAGGTTGTATGGTTACGTTTCGAGACGTCTAGTTAAGGATCGAATTTCCTGAATGAAATCTAATAGTTAGTCACTGCTTAAAGTAGTAAAAATAAAAAAATCTGATCATTCAAACAACTGATTATTGTTTATTTTAAGAATAACTAAGAATTGCGTCAAAGATGTGCACTTTTTTCTCAAGTTGATAGTCTGTGCTATTTTTTGTTAAATAATTGCATTATTTAAAAACCTTTCATAAAATGTTTAAAAATAATATAGAATGGAACACATACAGTTTTCTCGGGCTGTATAGTATAGAAAGAATATATTATCTAGTTTTAATTTTTTTTAAACTGAATTTGTTTCTAAAATTAGACTTTCTCAAAAATATTTTTAAAATCATAATATATGAATTAAACATACCATTGAATGATTTTGTGGAGTACTAAATTCAGCTAAAAGCTGTATGTCATTGTTTATACAATCAATTATTGTTTTTTCTTCTTCAAATTCCCTTCAAATTAAGTACGCACGGTTCATGAATGGAAGTTGTTTCAAAAATGACATATTTTTAACAGAATATAATACTCAAAATGATTTCATATTGTGTTTATTTCAGAAAATATGATTTTTAAAACATTGAAAAAATAATTGTTTAAACAAATTCAAGTTGCTTAAACATTTAAAAAATCGTTAATATGTTCTTTATACACATATTGCAATCAGAAAAATAATTGTATGTATTCCATTTCATATTATTTTTGTAAAGTTATCGAAAAAAACTGCTTGAGCAAATAAAAATTGCTTAAACAAATAGAAATTTGTTAAAAATTAGAAGGAACGTTTTAAACTTATGTAATTATTCAACAAGAAGTAGACTGCGATATGAATTTGAAAAAAATGGACATTCTGACTGAATGTTCAGAAAATTTTAAAAGAACCAGTAACTAATTGTTTATACAGTTACATAATGTTCTTAAAAATGTTATTACCCGACAGACTAACCAAATATTACATATATTCAGAAAAAACGATGATTTTAAATTTTTTTTAGGAATAAATGATTTTTCAAATAATTTATGTTTATTTAAACAATTAAAAATTCTTTAAAAAGTCATAAGAAATATTCAAATTGTCCATTAGCAATTATTTGTATGAACATGGGATGGGGGAGTTAAGGGTGGAATAGAAATAAAAGTTATTAGTATGGTTTTATTTCGTAGACACTCTTCTTTAATCTCTAAAAAACTAGGTATGTTTCAAGCAATCCCTGAAGTATGAGTTTAAATTTTCAAAAATCCAAAGTTTCCACATGTTAATTAAATGGAATTTTGAGGCGACCAATGGCACATTTTAATATTTGAAATTCGAAAAAATACGAATTTTCTTTCTTCGGAAATGGAAACTTTTTGGAAGTGACTTGCCCTCATAGAGTGGAAAAAAATTTGCAATGTATTTTTGGACCACCTTAGTGTAACAGTTGAGGTATATAGTCACCACATTTTTAAAAGTTTGATGAAAATTGTATACATAGGTTCAAACACTATTGAATTTTTTTATTTTACAGTTTCAATAACAAATGATAATATAAAATCATATTTTAGAAGAAATAATTGTTAATAATTGTTTACTTAGAATAATTTTCAAAATTGTTAAGCAAATAGCTTAAAGCCTTTCAAAAAATGTTCTTTCTATGTCCAAAAATAAAATATAATTCGGGAGAGGCAACAAATTCTTGTATTTTCCCCCAGAACCCCTCCCCCTCCAAAAAACTGTAAAAATTACTTATCGATTATTATGAATAACAAATTTTAGTTTAAATTTAATTCAAACTTCAATTCTTATCCATATAGCTGAATTTGCAACAAAAACTATCATTTTGATCCCAAGTAGATGATTTTTAACAAGATAATTAAGTTTTCAAGATGAAATTTTGAATGTTTCAGAAAAAGTGGACTTTTGAACGGAAAAAGAAGAATTTTCAACCATAAGGTTAATTTGGTATAAAGAAAGATACATTTTTAACGAAATAGTTAAGTTTCTAAATAAAAAGATTCATTTTTGAGAAAGAATGGAATCGTTTAATCTTTAGATGAAAAAAATTTATTTTTAATCGAAAAAATGAATGTTCATAAAAATAGTCAGATAAAATAAATAGTTCAATTTTAAACCAATTAGTATAGTTTTCTATCAAAGTAATTTAATTGCCAAGAAAATATTTTTAATTTAAAGAAAGGAGTTTATTTCCAACCAAAAATCTTCAGAGCGTATATGTTAATTTTCTGCACAAATTCTTGCATTCTTGACCATACAATATGAATTTTAAACATAAAAGTTGAATACTTAACCATTGCAGGATAATTTTAAACAAATAGTTGCATTTCTAACATAAGATCCTGAATTTTTTACCAAAAATATTAATTTTTCATCAAAAGAGACTAATTTTTAACAAAAAGGAAATGAAATTTAAGAAAAGACTTCAAGATTCGAGTGAGTTGTTTAGTTTTACCAAAAAGTTCATTCAAGGAGCGATTGCACGGAAATCTTTATATTTAAGAGATTGTAAAGTTATTATTAAATTTTCATATAAGAAATTAAAGATGATTTTAATCTAATATGACTATAAAATAAGTTTCTTGAATAATATGAAATAAATAAGTAACGAAAAGAAATGTTAAATTAGAAATTGCAGAATAAAATCATCTGCTGTTAATGAAAATTCGTTGAAAATTAAAGAAATATTTTCGAAGAATCTAGACACGTGGCGTAAATAAGGCAAGTTAAAACAGATTGAGTGCTTAAGTAATTCAATGTCATAATTTTGAAGAAAAATTATTTTTAAATGCGTTATCTTGCTGGCATTAACATAGCTTATTTAAAGTAGCGCTGTTACCTTTTAACTGTTTCAATAAAGATAAAAATGCTAGAACATTGTTTTCTTTTATAAAACTTTTCTGGTTACCGCTATTCTTATTTTTGTGTACATTTTACATATTAAAAAATATATATTCTTATTGAGTATATCAAAATGCAAAAAGTCAAAAATTAAGAAAAAGGCGTCCATTTTTTTCTGAAAATTAATAATTGTATTATTTTCTTTCAGAAATATTCGAGAAACAAAAGAAAACCTAATATTAAAATTGTTTTATGCATATCTGAAATATTATATTAAATTTAGGCCAATAAAACTTTCAAAAAGTACGAGTGAATCGAGTTCTAGAAGGAAATTAGTTGCGATGAATAAAGTAATATAAGAGGTGAAGTGAAAACATCCAGGTTGCCTAACCTTACCCTGTCCGAATGCCAAAAAAAGTTTACTTCCGATACGATTTTTGAGGCATCTTTATACTCATACTGTAAAAAAATCTATTGAATTTTACATCTCTGGTGGATGTAAATAAAAGGACCCTCGTTGTTCGGAGTAACTTTACGAATTTGTTGTGATATTCTAATTCGGCCGATAACACAGCCACACAAAAAAAGTGTGCGGATCTGGTAATAAGACACACGTATTCCTATAGATTTTGGGGAGCTGAATTCAAATTTGGTATCAAAAATCATGACGAAAAATCATGCACTGAGGCAAATAATTTTCAAAATAATGCCAGTGATGCAAATTTTCACTACAAAAACATGTCGATAACTGTGAAGGATCAACCCTTGCCTGATATCAACTTATTTAACATAACTTTACCCAACAGAACCTGACCTCACCTAACCTGAATTAACAGAAATTTATTGAACTACACGTAAAGCCCTTGAAGCATATTTTCCCAGTAGCAAATGTGTGCTACATCGAATGGGTCAACTCGAGCCTAACCTAGAAATAAATCTAACCTAGCCTAACCTAACCTAACCTCACGAAGCACAATTAAACTGATTGTGTTGTCCCGTTTTGTTTGCGGTACTGTTTCATTCAGCTTCAGCTTAATCTACATAGAGGTTTAACCTATCCTAACCTAACAAAACCTGTTAGGTCAGGTTTTTTTAGGTTAGGATAGGTTTGACCTCTTTGCAGGTTAAGCCCAAGCTGATTCAAACGGTACTGCAAACACAACCTTTCTGTTCCAATAGCAGAAAATGTTAAAGGCAAAATAGGAATAGCTTGAATTCGGTCTATTTTTGTGTGAAAGCTGTCAAGAAAGTTGAACATAACTATCAATTTCCTCACATTAAGAATAAAAATGCTCCAAAATTGAAGGATGAAGGCATTGTTAAACAATGAACACGAGAGACGCTTTCGTATTCACATATTATGTGATTAATTATTCCAAATTTTAAATTAATTATAAATAAAAAATGTTACAGTTTCCGCCAGGTGAAAATTAGAGATCTTTGGTAAAATTAAAAATCTCGATGTAATTTTCAGTCACAGGAAAGTGATTTTACCGACGCATGGTATTTTTACACGCTTCGACTGAATTTTGCCTTCTGAATGTAAAGTTCGTACGAGGGAATGTACAATTTTATTTTTATCGAGTGTGTAATATTACACTGCTGTTCGAGGGTTCTTTTATTTACATCGCTAGAGGATGTAATTTCACATACTTTTGTAAAATCATACAGTGAAGTGTGTGATATTTACAATGATACAATATGTAATTTTCCAAAAATTTTATACAAATCTTTTTTCACAGTGCATCTATTTCAAATCATGAGCTATTTGTTAGAACAACAACCCCTCAACAACCCCTTTCGCAGTTCCGTATTTTGGGACAGTTATTATACTCATCCAGTTCAAAGATAAATCCAACATAAAATTAAAGTTTAAACCTCCCTCTAACTAAATAATACATGCTATCACCCATTATCCTGTCCCCAATATCGGGCAACCCACTTTGAAAATGTGCCCGCAATTTTAAACCTTCATTTGAAGTTAATTAAACACAATGCTTTGCCTAATTTTATATGATATCAAAAATCATTTAAATGATTTCAGACAATTAAAAATGGCCAAAAAATTGTTTTATGTCTAGAATTAAAGGAAAAATTAAAAAAAGTTCTTTGTCTTCACCACCATGACCATAACGGCAATACGTTTTTGGCCATTATTCACGAAACTGTGCATCGGAAAACAAAAATTTTAAATAAGATTTGCATTAAAAAAGGTCCCATACATTTTTTCTGTTCATGTGTAATCAGCTCAAGCATAGAGGGGGGGGGGGGGGGGGGGGGGGGGGGGGGGGGGTTCGCGTATGCCGCGAAATGTACTCACGGGCTTAGTTTTCGAATCATAACTAATAACTAGGCAGGTTTTTGGCAACAATGCACGCAAGAATATTTGTACAGTAGAAAATTTCGATCTAGAAACGATCGATTGAATTCTTCTAACGACTTTTTTGATATTTTTCTCGGGTTTCTTGTTATTTTTAAATCAATTGAAAAAAATCTTACAGTTTCAAAATCTAGACACTTCGCTCTAGGACGCTATTAGAGTGATTTTTTGAACTGTTTTTAAGAAGTATATTTATTTTGCAAATTGAACGCGCAAGTTTCACGGAATACGCGAAAACATCCCTCCGATTTTGGATGATGTTCAGAGTTGAGATCTTCTAACGTTTGAAAAATTTCGGTATGGAATTCTGATATATTTTCGCACATTTAGAAAAAAGGCAGGATGTTTAAAAGTAACTACCCAGTGGGCACACAAGTCCTAAACTTGTCCTATATACGTCTTTCGGCGGACGTCCTAAGGATTTCCTGAGGACCTTTTAAAGACATGAAAAGATCCAAAGGATATCTTAAAGACGTCAAATAATATGACATACAGGTACATTCTAAGGATGTCTTTAGGTCGTCCTGGTGCTCACTGGGTAAGGCGAAAAATGGACATTAAAAATTGAAATATTTTTTTTTGCATATTTCAAAAATATCCATAGTGTTTAAAAGTATGAAAAATGTACATTAAAAACAGAGAATGTTTTTCTCATCGTTTAGATAGTCTTTGAAATCATTTTCATGGTCACCCATCTGAAATAGATTTTCATAAGACCGATTGAATAGCGCTAGATTAACTCGTCCAGACTAGCGTTAAATTAGCTTGTACAGACTAGCGTTTGACCAAAAACAAAAAGTTACACTTCTACTCAGCGCAATAATAAACCGCCTTTACAGCTTCACATTTGTGGTCAGGAGAGTCTATCCTGGCCTTGATTAGTTCCCCGATACTTCTCTAAACAAAAAATTTGTTCCTTATTTGGCATTAATCTTTATTCGCAGTATATTTTTTAATACGCATCGATATTAAAAAAGACTTATTTCCATTGTCTTGTTTAGATAATCCAACAACATGCGCGCTAGGGTGGTCCAAAAAACCGACTTTCGAATAGAGGGCATTTTGGTTTTCGAAAAAATGGGATTCAAGTTTCTGGATTTAAACTTAGCTTGCGGGAGATATGAAGAATTTGTTTTTTTATTTTTTGTCACAAATTATTTTTGTTTGTCATGTGGAATGGTTTTAAGTATTTGTTAAATAATTAACAATTGTTTAAAAAATTTATTTTTGTTTAAATAATTTTCTTTTGAACTCACTCATTGAAAAGTCGATTTTTTATGTTTCACTGGACAATTGTTCATTTTTAGGAATAATGATCTTTGTTTCAAGCATTTAGTATTTGTTTAAACAATTTATTATAATTTAATTGTAACTTTATCGTAAATAGAGGTATAAAACTCTAGTTTTTAAAATTTACTTAGCTTTGCTGATTATTATTAACTAGCTACGTCATTTAGATACTATTACCTTTTTTGTAATAAATTCTTATTTATTTAAATAAATTTTCTTTGTTGAAACAATTTTTTTCGAAATAAATGTTTGAAACTTATTTTTTTCTACAATTATTGCGGTAATTTGTCGTTGTAACGAGCAAAATTTTGTTGTCTAAGCCATTAACGTATTGTTTATTAAATTTAATAAATATTAATGTAACATTTTATTGGAAATTGTGATTCAAAAATGTTATTCTTTCTCAATTCAATTAAATATATCGCTTATTGTTAAATATTTCAATGTCAAACAAATGCTTTAAATAAGTAATATTTGGTCATAAAATGTTTTACATTGGTCATGAAAAGTAATTTTTTTAGCAAGACTTCATTCTATAAAAATTACATTCAATCTTGTCGTTCTGAAATTGTTTTTATAATTTTTTCCTTTAAGTCACCCTCGTACACACACTCGTTTGTCCTCTTAAATCTCAAAGTAAGTTTTTTTGTTTATCTTGATCCCGCAGATTAGCTGTTTGTGTTCTCAAAGGAATTAAAAATCTTTGTATTTTTTTTAACGTCACTGGAAATTAAAACAAAAAACTTTGCTCTCAGCAATGACAAATTATCACAATAATTGCAACAAAAAAAACAGAAATTTCAAAAATTTATTTCCGGGAAAAATGTTTAAACAAACAAAAATTTAATACAAAATAAGGCACTAGTATCTAAATGACGGAGATTTTTAATAATAAGCAGAAAAGCTAACTATTTTTTTAACTAGAGTTTTATACCTCTTTTTAAGAAAAACGTACAATTAAATAGTCATTAATTGTTTAAACAAATACTAAATGCTTGAAACAAACATCATTATTCCTTAAAATGTCCAATTGTCCAATCAAACATAAAAAATCGACGTTTCAATGAGTGAGTGCAAAAAAATTATCAAACACAAATAAAGTGTTTAAACAATTGTTAATTAGTTGACAAATACTTAAAAACATTCCATTCGATAAACAAAAATAACTATGGGCAAAAATGGAAAACAGAGCATTTATTTGTCAATTTTGGGGTAAAAATGTCAATTTCAGTTTTTTGGAGCATTTTTGGGTCATCACAAGGGGGGGGGGCATCATAATTTAAAGTAATTTAATGGAAATGATTGATTAGAGACTCCCCAACAAATTCTTAATATCTCCCACAAGATAAGCCTAAATCCAGAAACCTGAATCCCATTTTTCCGAAAACCAAAATTGCCCCATGTTAATCTTATGGGATTTTTAGGACCTTTGCGGCACGTCTTAAAATTAACCGATTTGGCTCAAGCCTGGAGGGAAGTTTTTTCCGGCAACCTCACAAAATGGGTAGGGGGGCATGCCCTCTAATTCAAAAAAAATTTCAACAGGTATGATTTTGTCCACCCTGTATATGATGTAGAACTTATCGTCTTATTATGTTCGATTTAAAAGGTTCTTTTAAATATTTAAGGGAGTCCCACCCTTCTTTTACATACATTCGTTTAAGAAAATTCAAAATCACCCCCAATCCAAAGTTTTCTAGATCCGGTCTTGCTATTCACAACCTTTTTTAAATAATAGAATCAGAGGTATTTTGTATACTTTCTTCCCTTACTTGAAACATAGTTTATGAAAAGTTAAAAACTTGGATCTTTCCACATGTTCGTGGAAGTAATTATCAATTTGAAATTCTTTACCCATATTAAAAAATTTTCTTTGTAAAACCAAAGTCAAAATGTTTATTTAATTTAAATTAACAATAAATTATATCATTGCCTGAACTACTCTCTGCTATATATAACTTTTTTATTGCAAATTTTTTATTTAGGAAGTTGTATATTTATTCTTATGCATTCATCTTACAGATTAAAATATTATTCAATTAAAGCTTACTGAATTGTAATAGATAAAGATGGAATGAATAGAAATTTTATAAAAAATTTCGGAATAAAATAAGCTGTTGTTAATTAATATTCATTAAAAATTAAACCAATTATTTTAGCGTTGCTAAAATCGAGGCGTGCATGAATCAAGGTAAAGTCGTTTCCGTGTGTAAATGAAACCAATTTGTAAATGAAACCAAATATGTTATCTTGTTGGAGGGGTAGAAGTTGATTTAACATTATCGCAATTACATTTGATTTATTTCAATAAAGATAAAATGTTACACATACGCCTTAAGAAAATTACGCTCTAAGAAAATTAACGTGTTTTTATTAAGTATATCGAAATGCAAAAAATCATAAAAATGGAGTGCGTTTTTTTCTGAAAATAAATAATTTTATTATTTTCTTTCAAAATTATACTAGAAACAAAAAAACTAAGTGGAATTTTTCAATCAATATTTACAATCTTATCTTACACTTAGGCCAATAAATCTTTTAGACATTTTTACGATTACCAAATTTCGATCAATTTCTTTTGCATTTCAGAATCTTAGTAATTTTGGAGAAGTTCCCGTTCCAAGTAAAGAATTGTAATTCTTTTTGGAAATTCCTTGGACCCGGTTAAAATTACAATTTTTTTTAATCAGCTGTTCTAAATAAGAATCATGATTCTTTTAAAAATATCCCCGTTTTAAGTCCAATTATTATAATACTTTTGAAAAATTCCTTTTTTCACATTTAAATCGTTATCATTGTTTTTAGAAAATTCTCTGTTCCAAATGAAAATCGTAATTCTTGCGGAAAATTCCTTATTGCAGTTCTAATTTTTTTCAAAATTTCTTGTTCTAAATCAGAGTTATAATTCTCTTCGACAATTGAACGTTCCAAGATCAGAGTCTTATTGTTTTGTAAAATTTCTTGTTCTAACTCACAATTATAATTTTTACAAAAATTTCCTATTCGAAGTCAGGGTTATAATTCTTCTTTAAAATTTTTTTTTCGAGCCAGGATTCTAATTCTTTTACAAAACTTGATCTTTTAAATCTGAATGGTCATTTTAGAAAATTCTTACTAAAGTTGTAAATTTTTTTGTTTAAGAATTACCCTATTTTAAACCAGCATCAGAATTATTTTTGATGATTTAACGTTCCAAGTTCATATTCTCAATCTTTTGGAAAATTTCTTTTTCCTATTCAAAATGATAACTTTTTTTTTAATCACCTATTCCAAGTCAGAGTTATAATTCTTCCCGAAAATTTTATCTTGCAATTTAGAAGCATAATAATTCATTAGAAAAATTCCTTGTTTCTAAATGGAATTATAAGTATTCCTTTTTCAAAAATCCCCCGTTCCGTTCGCGTCTTGAACACGAAAGAAGACAAACAATTTTATATCCCACTTACGTCGTACATTTGTAGAGGACAAAAAATGAAAATTTTCCATACCATAACGCTTTAATTATATTCGATGACGGTATACACTTCAGCTAATAAAACATATTTGAAGGTCTGAGATCTACAATCTTTCTCTTATAAATTTATGAATTTCAAGGACTAAATAGCACGTGCCACTTAACATTCGTAAAAGTCAATATAAATATCAGCCGAAATTCTTTAAAAATTAGTTCACTCTTTTATTTCTCTGTTATTGTGACAATTAGAAGAAATGAAGACACCTACTGCCTCTGTTCTACTCCTCGTATTCGTAGGGCTCCAGCCTAACGATTGTAAGGGTTTATAATATTAAAATTAATAATTATAACCAATATTACTTGTATATATGCTCTAAACTATGTTGAACGAACATCTAATCTCTCCTTATTGCATTATAAAGAGATAGAAAAAATATTGTTGCTTTTTATGCCCTAAATTAGTATAATCTGTACTTTCAAACTAAAATTTAAAGCCTGGCATAATAACGGCGTTCTAATTTGTTACTTTTAAATTTAAACTATAATTATTCTAAAAGGTTCAAAATAATACCTTACTTCTAAGTAAAACATTCAATGTGTCAAAATTCAATTGTCCATTTTTTATACATTAGGATACATTGAATGCCATGACCCAGGTAAAATACAAAAAAATCTTCATTTCGCAAAACATTATCCCTGAAATGTGATGTTTAATTTAGACCGAAAAACGTAAAAAATCATAATGGGTTTCTGAGATATCACTAAAAATGTCCAAGCGTATCGATGTTGGTAAAGGTGACCTAAAAAACAAAAGTTTCAAATTTTCTTGTCGACAATAAAAGTAAATACGTGCTTTACTACTCCCCGTAGTTTACCAAAGAATGAAATGCTAACAACACATTATTGTAAAGTCCGTCCAAAACATAAGATTGTATGATAAAGTACAGGTCGAGGCACATTATATACTTTCATGATTTAAGAAAACTCTTCAAGCAATCAGCATACATCATTCATTTTTAATTTCAAACCCCTTGAGCCCCTTTAATGGTGCCTCAAAAGCTATTCTATATTCGTGCAATAAGGATTTTTCAGAAAATTGCCCCTAACACGCTGGGCACCAGGTATTTTCCGAATAAGTATTGAGGACCAGCATGAGTCAAAATTGACCCGAAATTTCAAACATCTTTTAAATATGTTTAAAGTCCAAGTTTTTACATAAAATAGGAGTGAAATTGAATCGTTAGAGTGTCTAGAAAAAGACAGTAAAAAAATCAGTGGGTTTCTTAATCTGTAGACTTTGCTCTACAAACGTCTTTAAGTGGTTTTTCTGTTCTTTCCAAAAAGTATATTTATCTCACCGAGTGAATGTGCCCCATGTGATAAATTTGAATGCTTACATTTCGGGCAGTTATTTTTTTTTATTACACTTTCTCAACAAACTATGAGTACAAATTGAAGCTTAAGATGTCATCTATTTAATCAAAATGCAAAAAAAATATTATTATTAAGTTAAAATTGTTTGAATAAACAAGTAAATGTAAAAATAAGATAAAGAAAGGTGCTAAATGCTCATTTAATAAAGTATTCTTGCATTTATTAATGTAAAGAGGAGTAAAATTAAAACTATACATGTTAAGAATATAGCTGGAATGACATTTTATACTGAAAAATATAAACAATTAATCTTAATCACTCATCTGAACAATTAACGCACACTGTGCGACGGTGGTCCCGGCACATTGGGATCTGGAAAATGAGACCCGCTGTATAGGTTTCCTGACTAAACTGAACTAGCAAAGGTGGAAGCGTGTTCGCTTTGACAATGGGTCAGTGCGTACCTGAGGTGTAGGAACTTCAATTCTTAACATGGAAATACAGTGAAAACCTTCAATGGATCACCCTTCTATTGTACTTCCGAGCATGGACGCCATGCTCCAGGTAGGTGTAACAGGAGCTGCGCGGGTTGCGCGGGGGAGTTAGTTCCCACCCACTTTTAGCCCCAAAATCGGCGCTATAGAAGAGTTTCACTGTAATGCACGACCACAAGCTCTTTTCCAGAGTCTCAGTCGTCAGTCGATGTAGCGACCAGTAATAGAGACGCTGCGTACGTACATGCTCCGAAGTATCCTCGACTCTTATTCTGCACTCTATTTTTTTTCTCACTACAACACTTTCATATTAACTGAATAAACAAGATTCAATGAAAAAATTAACTAAAAATGTTTCATTCAAAAAACATTCAAAAAGGGTTTACTTTATTTATTGATTAGGTCAGAAACAAAAATTCTTTGAACAATTCCGACATTCCTTTAAATATTCCAAAAAATCTTTATTTTGATATTGATTGATAATTTCTCAGAAAAACATATAGAATTGGTTAGTGCGCTCTCCGTAAAGGAAATTTTCATTATAGATCAAATTTCTTTAAATATTATAAACAAATTATTTGACGTAACCGGTATCTGCTGCATTTTAGGAGTCTTAATGCATTAGGCATACTGTCGTGATATTTAAGAAAGCAGTATCTACAAAAAAAAGATACATCTGTTTAGGAAATTTTTTTTTAAATTGTTAATAAAATTTAAGATAATTTTTCAATAATTATTTCAAAAAAGCCGCATCTTTTAATTCTGGTGAGTTGTGTTAGGTAAGAAAACAATATCAATAGAAAATTGTCCGTAACTGCATGAATTGCAACACGGAGGCTCGAATACGGCACCCAAAATTACGCAAGAAAGCAGTATCTTTCAGACACTGCGTTTTTGCCTAACACCGACCGGGTCTGAGAGGACGTGATGTTACGCAAGGAAGCAGTCCAAAGATACTGTTTTCCTGAAATTATGGGACCTCAGCAAACGCAGTATCTACAAATAAAATTATTACAAATTGCAAAATGAACACGAATAGTTATAAAAATAGCGAAAAGGAAGCAATATATTTACTTCGCCCAGTTGTTGATTGCTGAAAAAAGGTACAAAAAACAATATTTTTGTCAGTTTGAAAAGAATTTTTTCAAAGAAATTTTCGACTTATTGAAATAATTTGTATTTGTTTATATTTCAGAAAATGTTAATACTTCTAATGTACTTTTAAAATTATTTCGATTACGTATTTGTATCGATTTATTATATATTCGCCGTAAATTCAAAATTTTCGCAGATACTGCTTTCAGGCGAACGCCAAGGCTGCTTTCCGAGGTCCGGTGTTCGCAAGAAAGCAGTTTTTACAGATGCGGCGTTTTTGCATGATTTCGGTTCACATTTCTTGCAGTACATGCATTTTTTATAACAAATTAACAATTTATTAAATTTTTTCAGAAATGAGAAGATCACCTGTAAATTAGCCAAGAACGATAAAAAAAGTTTCATAAGTAATTTTAAATGAGCGGTCTACACGAATAATGGTTGTAACAATTTTCTTCGATTATCTCGGTTTGCTGTTTTTGTAGATACTGTTTTCTTAAATATCACGGCAGCATACTTACACATTTCGAGGTTAAATTACGTAAAGGATAATGCATATTTAAGATCCAGAATCAGGGGAGAATAACTCGCATTGTTAAAATAAATGTTATAAACAAGTTAGGTTATGTCTTATTAGGTACGTACAAACTTCTTATTTTCTACGGAATCATTTCCTTTCTTCGCAGGGTTAATATCTTGCCACAAGATATTTTTGTTCTCCTTAGGAGCCGTACTTGAATTACGTAAATGATTATAGGCCCTCTCCAACGCCGTCCTCCCCCTTGTAACGAAACCGCAACCAAATATTGCTACCCCCCCCTCCCTCAATTACTAAAAGTAATTAATAATTTCCAGAAATAATACGATATGAGACTTGAAACTAATTAGAACGTTTTGTATTAAGATAATACATACTTTGCAGGGTTGAAAGATTATTTCCAAATTCCTTTATTTTTCCTTGCTTGTTTTCTCATTTTCCCTGATCATAAACATTCAAATACCAGCATTTTTATCTGGTAATATTTTTAACATAAGCTATTTTAAAAAAGGAATAAAACATGACTCCAGATACAAATTTGAAATTTTTAATATAATTTATTTATTAAAAAATAAACTTTGCTACCTTTGCCACCATAAAAGATTACTTTTCGAAAGAATACTGGAATTTCTAACAAAGCAATTAAAATTTTCAGAAAAAAATGTAACTGATATTTCAAGAAAATAGATGAAATTATATGTAAAGAGAAAATGAATTTTAAATCCAACAAGACGAATTTTCAAAAAATAAAAATTTTCCAAACATGAAATAGAAAAATCATCACCTAAATTATTGAACCTTTATGCCAAAAAATAAATTTGTTCTACAGAAAATAAATGAACATAGTTCAACTTTCAAACAAAGAAATGAATTTTCAACGAAAAATATAAGTTTTTAACGAAAAAAATTATTTTTCAAGAAAGTGGTTCAACCCAAATTGTCAAACGAAGTTTTTAAATCGTCAAGAAAAGGAAATTAATTTTTAATCAAACAGATATATTTTTATCCAAAAATATGAAAATTCTATGAGAACAGATTGATTTTTAAATTAAAAAGGTAAACGTTCAATGAAAAAATTTAATTTTCGTCCAAAAAAGATTTCAGTTTCATTTTTCAACGCCAAAATGTGAGTTTTCAAGAAAAAGTGAATTTTCTACGACATAGTTGCATTTTCCATCATTAAGGATGACTTTTAAACAAAAATTTTGAATTTTCAAACAAAAACTCCGATTTTCATCCAAGAAAGATGCAATTTTTACTAAAATAGATCAATTCTTAAACTTAAAAAACAAATTTTCATCAAATTAGTTAGCTATATTAGTTATATTATAATTAAACTATAGACCTTTTATCCTAGACGTTGGCAGTGCGCACGTGCCGGAATTTTATGTCATTTTCTTATTTTTCGAACAGTTTTGTGTCGAAATGTATGAAAAATATTGTTAATAAAAACAGCAACAACAAATAAATTTATAACAGAGATTTTATAGGTAGAACATTTTGAAGTCTATTTATAAAACAAACGTTGAAAAAAGTGCAAAGAGTGAGGCGACCAAGGCCATTATTTACATCTGTTGGCGCCTGTCATCTTCTAAAAAATGATAAAAAATTCGGCGAAACTCACGGAAGATGATGTTCCAGGTGCAAAATTAGTGCACGAATCAGTAGAAGAGCACAGTATTGAGAAGCTGAAACGATGGCTCAAATGTAGAAAACGACCATTAATAGAAAAAAACGTGATTAGTGAAAAGGTTGGTTGAGGTTTTGCATGGCAGGTATAGAAATTTTCTTTAATTCAAGATTTGTAGTTCAGAACTTTTTTTGAGTAAATATTTAATATTCATACAAATATAAAATAACACATTATTATATTTTCCAGTTCTCTTTTTGAATTTTAGGCGATAAAAAGTAATTTGTTAGTGATTTCCTGGTATAAGGAATGTACTAATAAATTTTCCTGCTTCCATATAAACTGGTTATAAATACATAAATATAATAATTTTGCGTTCTTAAGTGAAATTATTAAATAGATTTTATTTTTATCAAAACATTTAGGTGGTTCCAAACCCCGAGAACAATGCTTCATTTAATATGTAAGTAAATGTTAGCAAAAAAAGAAAATAATACCTGCCAAACACAACCTCAACTAACCTTTCTACTAAATCACTTTTTTTCCTTTTAAAGATCGTTTCCTATATTTCAGCCATCGTTTTAGCTGTTTAACACTGTGCTCTTCCACCGATTTGTGCACTAATTTTGCTTTCGGAACATCGTCTTCCGTGATTTTTGCCGGATTTTTAAACATTTTTTTGAAGATGACAGATGTCAACAGATGTAAATAATGGGCTTGCTCGACACATTTTTCGCACTTGTTTCGCAGTTTTTTTTCTAAATCTACTTAAAATTTGTTTGCCTTTAAACTCTTATTTATTTACACATTTATCTTTCGTTGTTATTTTTATTCACAATATTTTCCATACATTTCGACACAAAACTGTTCGAAAAATACGGAAACGACGTAAAATTCTGGCACGTGCGTACTGTCGACGTCTAGAATAAAAAGGTCTATTAGATAATAAAATTAATATTTAATAAAAAAATCTGGTTTTTAAAAAAAGAGATAATATTCCAGCCAAAAACATTAATACTCTACCAAAATTGAATAACTTGAAACAAAGTACATACATTTTCAATCATATATTTTAATTTCCTATGGAATTTTCAACTTAATAGTTGAATTTTCAACCAATGAGGCTAATTTCTGTCGAAAAAAGACAACTTTGCAAAAATAGACGAATTTTTAACTAAAAAAGATCAATTTTCAAAAAAAAAAAAAAAAAAAGAATCAGGTCGTATTCAGTTCCAGGAATAGGTTTTAGAGCAAATAAAATATAAGATATAAGTTTTTAACCAAATTAAATAAATTTTCAACGAGATAATTGAATATTCAATGATGCCAATAAATTTTCTGCCAAAAAAATTAAATGCTCAATCAAACATAGAATTTTAAAATTTTCAGTTAATAAAATATTTTATAAAAAAATTAACAAAATAGTTCAATTTTAAAGAAAAAAAGAAAAATTTTCAACTAAAAGGATTATTTTGTATTCAAACTATACAAGATACGAGAAAAAACGAAACAACACAAATCTTGCCTGAAAAATAGGTACAGTTTTGTTATTCATAACTTTTTATAGGATACAAAAAATTATAAAACTATATATAGTTTTTGTTTCATTTCTAAGAAAGAACATTAAAAGCAAAATTAATTTTTGGACGAACGAGACAAGATGAGAAAAAATGGTACAAAAGTTTTTCACTCAAAAATGAGCTTGAAATATCTTATTAATTATTTTTTGGTGGATTACGTAGTTTGGTTATAATCGTAAAAAATTAAATTAAAAAATTTAAATTAAATTTTTGGACATAATGAAAAATTGAATACACAAAAGTTGCTCTTCCAAAAAAGAGTGAAAACTCATACAAATATGCCATAAACAAACGGCAAATAACAGAAAAAAATTTTGAGAGTAGGAAAAAAGTTTTCTGTGCATTTGTTGACCTAGAAAAAGCTTTTGACAAGGTAGATAGAAGTAAACTTTGGGAAATTCTGAAAGAGTATGGA
>NC_046658.1:54887582-54904081 GCF_010883055.1 Belonocnema kinseyi | reverse complement strand
TGCCAGGACAGGAAAGTATGGCGGAAAATAGTTAATAAAAAGAGTGTCAGTAGAGTAAACGACGCCTGAAACAAAGACCTTGGCTATTAATGGACCCAAGTGAGGGACCTTACATAACGGCTTCGTGAGGTTCTTCGCTTGGGGTGATTGCTAGAGAGATTGATCAGTAACCTGGGTCGGAGCAGTGTTGCGGAACGAACGTGTTATTTATATAAATAGCACGAGAATTCTGGGTCAATCTGAAAAATCTCTATCCCACCCACACACTACTCCTTTCCCCTGCCGAGTGAGTCACGCCTACCCCGAAAGGGAAATAGCTTAATGGTGTAATAATAATAATAATAATAATAATAATAATAATAAAAAATAACATTGCAAATAAAAAATGAGACATGTAAAAAACGAAACAAGGTACGAAAAAAAATGAAAAAACCAAAGTTGTTCACTCAAAAAGATTACATTTTTTTTTGGAAAAACGACATAATAGGCACACAAACACAAACAGATAAAATTATTTCAACAAAAAATAATCTACAAATTTGTTCTAAAATCTTTTTATAAAAATATAATAAAAAGTAACATTTGTTTGAGAGAAAAAATATTTTGCTGTCTGATTTGTTTCGAAGTATCTCAACGGATTCATTAAAATAAAAATTATTGTTAAAAAGCATCATTCATAATCATTATATGTAGATCACAATATGTAAAATTTTGTTATAAATAACTTAACAAATGAAAAATTCTCATCTCTTGTAAGTATGAGCATAACGCATGTCTTTAAAATTAATGATAAAAATTGAATCAAATAAGTAAAAAATCCTTTGCTTCATTTGTATGCTCAAATTAAAATTCGAGTGAAGATGATCAGTCAAATTTATATTGGCACATCGAGAAAATAAATATAAATAGATATCATTTATTTTATTTACTATTTATTAATTGATTCAATTCGTTTTAAATTCGTTATATACGCTTTTGATTAAAATTGGTTTTTTCTTAAATTTTAAATTGTTTACGCTTTCAATATTCGTAAGTAAAAAACGAGGAAGGTAAATGTGCGTTTTACTTATCTTAGACATAAATAAATCAATTTGTGCGTTTCACCTATTTTGTAAGTTTAAAGAAATTGCAACCTCATTGTTTTGAACAAAGTTAAATCTCTTAAGCAGTCTAGTTCTTTTTTCTCTTACCGATTTCTCATGTTTTTCATTACTATAACCTTTTTTAAATTAATTTTGACAGTCTTAATTAAACGCACATATTTTCACAAAATTACCCAGACGGCAAGCCTATTCAGAAATAACCCTTACTTAGTTCTGAAGTTCGAGTGCAATATGAATCACGTCATTGAATTCGTAAATCATAAACAACACAGCCACACAAAAAAAAGTGTGCGGATCTGGTGACAAAACACACGTATTCCTATGGATTTTGGGGCGCTGAATTCAAATTCGGTATCAAAAATTACCCATCACGTCATGGTTGAGCCATAACCTCAAAAAATGACGAAAAATCATGCACTGAGGCAAATAAATTTCAAAATAATGCCAGTGATGCAAATTTTCACTTCAAAAACATGTCGAAAACTGTGAAGGATCAACCCTTGCCTGATATCAACTTATTTAACATAACTTTACCCAACAGAGTCTGACCTCACGTAACCTGAATTAACAGAAATTTATTGAACTACACATAAAGCTCTGGACGCATATTTTCCCAGTAGCAAATGTGTGTACATCGAATGGGTCAATCGATTATTCATTTGCATGTTTAAGTTACAGTTCTACATTTTAATTGATACAAACATTGTCAGGTTAATTGAAATGGGGTCAATTCTACTTGTAGTTCTAAGTTTCTTCAAATGAGTAATGTGCGTCTAAATTTTGAACTATCTGTAGTACAATGAAATGAATTTTATTGTGTTACAACGGGAACACTTAAGTTACGTTGTGTTGCGTTAAGCAAAATTTCGTTAGGTTCTGTTAAGTTAGATTCATTTGTAGGTTAAGATCGAGTCAACCTATTAAATATAGCACACATTTAAGACTGAGAACCGTACGCTTACATAGCTACACGTGTGGTTGAATTTCATTCGGCTAGATTAGGTTAGGTCAGGTTTTGTTAGGTTTAGATAGGTTAACCCTCTATGTAGGTTAAGCCGAAGCTGAATGAAACAGTACCGCAAACACAACGGGACAACACAATGAGTTTAATTGTGTTACGTGAAGTTAAGTTATGTTAGGTTAGGCTAGGTTAGATTTATTTCTAGGTTTGGCTCGAGTTGACCCATTCGATGTAGCACACATTTGCTACTGGGAAAATATGCTTCCAGTGCTTTACGTGTAGTTCAATAAATTTCTGTTAATTCAGGTTAGGTGAGGTCAGGTTCTGTTGGGTAAAGTTATGTTAAATAAGTTGATATCAGGCAAGGGTTGATCCTTCACAGTTGTCGACATGTTTTTGAAGTGAAAATTTGCATCACTGGCATTATATTGAAATTTATTTGCCTCAGTGCATGATTTTTCGGCATTTTTTGAGTTTATGGCTCAACCATGACGTGATGGGTGATTTTTGATACCGAATTTGAATTCAGCGTCCCAAAATCCATGGGAATACGTATGTCTTGTTACCAAATCCGCACACTTTTTTTTGTGTGGCTGTGTAATTAATTTAAAAATAATTATATTTATTAATTTTTAACTAATTTTGAGTTCTCACAAGTATTCTTGAAGAATCTTTAATAAGCTAATAAAGTATTTCGAAATTGAACATTTTACGACCGTTCGAAGTAATTCACAAATAAACTCAAATGATTAAATCACGAACTCTCGGCGAATTCTTTTCGAACTAAATTTTCATCATAAATGAATGAAGAAAAAATTAATGTCAATTCCTTAAAGTATTTAATCAAGTATTTCAAAATTATTGAAATGGAACTTTGTAACAGAATTATTAAAGTATTCCTATTTCGATCTTTTGACATTCTATATGAGAATTCGTATTATTTATTTGAAACTCCTAAGCAGCGCTTTAAGAATTGACTTTTAATACGTTACGATCAAGCGATTTAAATACCATATAATATTAAAAGAATTCAGAACAAAAATCTTTACAGAAGTAGAGTATTATTTCAAACAGGTAAAAAATGAAAAAGTGGCATGATATACTTTTGATTGTAGAATTTGAATGATCCGCTAAATTTGCATCGGTTATTAAATTGTGCGGTGTTATGTTCATTCTATTTAATTTGACTGTACTTGCATCAGCGAAATATTGAAAACAAGACGCAGATAACGGCCGATTTTCGTGCAAAAAATTTACTTTGCACTATTTCTTTATTTCTTGTTATGGATGCTTTGACATCACATTTGCAAGGTGAAAAACTTCATGAAATCAATATTTTCGCATTTTCCTTAAAAATAAAAATTATTATAAAAAATTTTTTTTCACTGAATTGTTTTATAAAAATGAAACTCGAGTGTGAAGTGAATAAACAAGCAAGAATACTAAATTTTCAGTCTTCCAGGTATTTATGAAAGTACTTTGGTGTTTTGTGGGTGACATTCTGAGGAACGCGCGTTCAAATCTAAGCGGTCGGACTTTTTTTTATATTGACAAGAAATCGAATCATTGCTCAAAGATTTTAAGTAATTGTAAGGAGTTTTAGTATAATTTAAACTAGTTCTAAGATTTTAAAGTAATTTCAAAATATAAATAATATTCTTAAATTCTTTAAAGTCTGTTAAATCTCATGAAATATTCGGAAAATTGTCGAAATCCTTTAAAATCGATAACATTTCTTAGAATCTATATTGATTTCTATAAAATCTTTTGAAACATCTTGGGATATTTTTGAATGAAGTTTAAATCTTATTTAATCACATAAAATATTCAATAATAATTTGTAATATATCTAAAATCTTAGTACATATATTATTATAAGATAAGCAACATTTTTTATAGAATGGGTCACCACAATTTGCAGACGCCCTTGCACAGCTGTGGGTTATATTTCAGATTTTAGTCTCATACTTCAAACTAGGTTATCCGCAAGGCTTTAGGCGTTAGAAATGCGAAACATATAGGGTTTGAACCCGCGGCAAATACAAATTTTCATAGCGAGCGATTATAAATATTGTCGTGATTGTGTGGTAGCAAATAATTGTGTTCTTGAATATGTGAATAAATATTAAAGTATAAAGTAATAATATAATAATACAAAAGATTAATTTTTTTCAACAAAAATTTGTTTGGAGACTTCTTCGATATTAAAACTAAATTAATAATAATTCAATTAGCATCGCGTTAACATAATAAGAAAACTGTTGTCATTCATTATGTATTCAATTTCATTACGTACCATATTCATGTATTGGTCACATGAAGCAATAAATGAATTCTGTATGAACAAAAACTGAATTTTTCTACGAATTCGTGTTCGTAAATTTGAATTCGTTTTTCATTAATAAAGAATTCGGTTTGCCGTCTGGGTTAGTAATTATTCAATACGCAATTACTTAATAATAATTTTAAATGAAATAAGTAATTAAGAATATTTTCTTTTGAAAAATGGCAAGTTTTTATAATAAGTTGTACCATTTGTCTTAGTTTTCATGCTTAATTTTGATGTTTTTATAGTTTTTCACAAATTAAAAAAAAATGTTCTCTCTTTTAGAGAATTGATTTTTTCCCCTTCTTTAGAAGAAACTTCCCCTTTCCCTTATTTTTTTGCTTGGATATTAACTGAAATAATAGGACTAAATAAAATCATATAAATATTCTTGGTTAGAAGTGAATTCTTTTTTAATGAATATTTTACTATCATATTTTTGATACGGAATTCAACACGTAAAAGACTACTTCTTGTTGAAAATTCTTGCAAAAATTTTGTAGAAAATTGGTCTTTTTTGGCAGAAAATTAATCTTCTTGGTTAAAAATTCACTTTTTTCGTTAAAACTTCAATTACTTGGTTATTTGTTAAGCACTTTTGTTAAATATTTATTTTTTGTTAAAACTTAACTTCTCTTGTTGAAACTTGAACTATTTTGTCGAAAAATCATTTCTTTTCATTCTAAATTAATTTTTCTCTAGCTTGAAAATTATTGACACAATTTTTAGTTAAAAATTCAAGCATTTTGTTTGAAAATTTATTTTTTACTTGAATGTAACTCTTTTCTATTTAAATTACAATCATTTTCGGTTAAAATATCAACTATTTGATTTATCGTTGTGAATTAATTTTTTGTATTGACCTTCATTAAAAAAAAAACTTTTGAAGAAGTACTTCAATTTTTAACTACGTCTAAACAAAATTTTCAAAGGAACTAGTAAAATTCTGAAGCAAAGAAGATGAATTTTTCATCAAACAGTTGCATTTTTATACAGGAATATTATATCAGGGTTACCGCAAATCTTCATTTCAGAAATTATTTAATTTTTCTTTAACCAATTTTTTACTTTTCCTGACCATAAACATTCAAAAACCTTTTTCATAATTTTCTTTTGAAATTCTTGTCTTTTCCCTGCCTAATAAAATTCTCTTAATTTTTTTAAAATTGTCGTTCGCTAGGTGCGTTTTTTACTCAACAGGGTTCTTTAGCGCATGAAGTTAAATTTATAATTACTTTCTGTACAATTATTGCGAATTACTCGTTTCATTAGCAAATTTCGAAAAATTACGTACATGAATGAAGAACCTTGTGAATGAAGAAAGTTGTAGCGTGGCTACAACTTTCAGGTAACCATACATACAGAAATACAGCCATACATGCAATAAACAAACAGACGTACAGATAAACGGGCAGACGGACAGCCATCGACAAAATATTATGATTTTCGGATTCTGTAAGTGCCGAAACGTAAAGATCCGTTAAAAACATCTCTTTAAATATGAATCAGTGAAAAATTTACTGATTGAAAGAGTAGTTAGACATTTGACCGATTAATCAGTGATTTCGGATTTATTCACTAATCACTTCAGTAACACCAGAGTAAATAATGTGAAGCATAACCTCTACATTTTTAAGTTAGCAAGAAGAATTCCTGAATAAATTAAATTCTTTAATTGAAAATTTGGTCGATTGCACTACACTCTCATTAATAAGAATGGAGAAATTAATTTTCATATAAGAAAATTAATTTTCTAGCAAAAACGACGATTTTTCACGAAATACTGAGAAGCCTGACTAGTCTGAATAGTCTGACTAGGGCTCTGACTATTGAACTAAAGTCGGGGCCAAATGTCGAGCCCCTCCCCCTTCTTTTGATTGCAACTCAGACAAAAAATCCCTGAATTGTCAGATACAAAGCATCTAAGCACTTAAGGTCTTTTGAAATCAATGATTTGATCATTTTATACTGAAAAAATTGTTTCAATAGTTTGAAGGCAAAATATCCCAAAAAACGGGGGTGTTCGGCCTCCTTTTTCGAGCGTACATTTTTACCTGTTCCCAAAAAGAGGGCCACGTTAGAAAAAAAAACTGAAAAAATTCGCAGATATTTTTTCAACATTCTTTAATGCAATACATTTTTCAAAATTCTTAAATATTTGATAATTTACTTTTCACGATTATTTTTCGAAAAAACTTTATCTTGATAACGAATGAAGATTGAAAGGCCCCAAATGTGCAGTTTTATGATATATTGTTGAATATTTCAGAATTTTGACAAATGTATTGTATTATAGAATGTTGAATGAATAAAAGTGGACTTAGAAGTACTCAGATATTACAACAATTTATCCCACCGAGTTATCAGAGTAACAGCATTTTCAATATTAAAAAAAAACCAAAACGATCATTTTTAGCCAAATAACGGACGATAAAAAAATGCCAGAGAAGAAAAACGTTTCTTGTTGAAAGTCCTGCAAGATTATTAAAATAGCCTTCTGAATTAATGTGAAAAATAGAAAATTTAAATTTTGATAGCACAAAAAATAATGAAAAGTAAAAAATTCAATTTTTTGGTCAAACAGTGCAAGATACGGAAAAAATTAAATAGCCAAAAGTATCTACAAATTTACTAAATCTACTGTTTGATAGAACATGTAGCTTTTGTTTTATTCGTGAAAAAATTGAATATAAAGAGATTACATTTCTGGAAAAACGACACCAGCAATGGAAAAAATGAATAGACAAAAGTTGGTCTTACAAAAAAGAATTACGTTATGGATAATTTATTTACTGAATGCGTAGTTTTTTTTAAATCGTAAAAAATAACACAAAAAATAAAAAGATTGAATTAAAAAAAACACACAAGATGTGAAAAAAATGAATATATACAAAATGTTCACCAAAAAAGGATCTTCAAATTTGTTAAGGCTGGCTTAACCATCAGGGTAGCATTATTCCAACAGCATAAATATTAAAATAATGAAAAAAATACTTTTAAAAATATGGTTCATGTATTCTCAAAAGTCGAAAACCTATAAATACAGTTATCGTGAAAACATGTGTTTAACGTCAATTCTAAATATTCTGAAAAAATAAATGTGATGCAATACTTAATCAATCTAAAATGCTCTCAAACAACTAAAACAAAATTTTACAACAAAAAAATTAAAATCGATTAAAATTACTTATTTAAAAATTATTTTATTTATATTCACGTTAACAGTGAATTTATTTTACATATATATAAAGTTGTGTGATAAAAGGAAACCAATTATAAAAAGAGAGTTAAATAATTGTATGGATGTAGGTTTGAAACCTCGTAGTGTTAGAAATTTTATTTGCAATATCATGTTAAAAAATGTAATATATGCTCAAGTGTCAATTGTCGTTACTGAAAATACTGCCCAATACTTGACGAATCTTGGTAGCCAAAAGTCGGCTAATGTTACAGGATCAATAGCAGCGATCCAATCGACCCAGTGTTGCCCCAAAACCGGCACAGTGCAATGGCATTTTAAATTTGCCAGGCTTCCGTCGAGGCTCGGCCCACAAATGATCCATTACTCGACCGAAAGTCGGTATTACCCCAGAAAACCATGTTAGAACTCGAAAAACCAGAGTACGGCATCGTAACGGCTCCTGAAAGGGCCGAAATTCGGTAATACTCCATAAAATCATGTTGGAAGTAAAAAAGTCAGAGTCTGGCCTAGCGATAATACTTTACTGGGCCTGAAGTCGGCATTATTCTGGCAAACGAAGTTGGTAGACAAAAAGCCAGAGTCCGGCCCAGTAACGGCCCATCAAAGGACCGAAACTCGGTATTACTCCTACAAACCATTTTAGAATTAGAAAAGCCAGAGTATGGCCCGGAAATGACACTTTACTAGGCCCGAAGTCGGTATTCTTCTAGCAAACCAGGTTGGAAGTCCAAAATCCAGATGCCGGTCCAGTAATGGCCCATTACAAGACCAAAAATCGGTATCACTCTGACAAACAATTTTAGAAGTAGAAAATTCAGTCTCGCCCAGCAATGGCACTTGATTAGGCAGAAAGCCGGAATTGTTCTGGTAAACTACATTGGCAGTCAAAAAGTCATTTTTTGCCCAGTAATGTCCCATTATAAGGAAAAAAGTCGGTATTACTCCGACAAAGCATGTTAAAAGTCGAAAAGTCGTATTCCGACCTAGTCACGGCTCATTAAAGGCCGAAAGTCGCAATTACTATGTCAAACCATGTTAGAAATAAAAAAGCCAGTGCTTGAACCAGCAATTGCACTTTACTGGGCCGAAAATTGCCATTACTCTGGACAAATAACGAAAGCTGTAAAGACGTAGTCTATTCGTCACGATTACGAGTACAAGTAGAACACAAAGTTTGCCCGCAGAGAATTTTCTTTTAGGTAGATATTATGTCAAAATATAATCAATTACGCAAATCCCGAGAGATAAATAAAGGAACAAGAATAAATCAGAGCGACACTGGGTCCACATCTGAATTTAAATGCTCATCGGACAATGGTTTCAGAAAAAACGACGGATATTTGAGCAATTATGCTGTCTCCCATGAGTAAGTAAAAATGTTTACTCTATTTTTTACAGTATTTATAAAAGTAACCTAAGTATTTCATCTATCAATTCTTGTTTATTATTTATGTTTTCCTTTTATTTTTTTAACGATCTTTCCTAATTTATTATTAAAGTCTTTAATGCACAGTGTTATTGCTCGCCATTCTAGTTTCATGGTAGATATAGCAACAATCATAAAGACTTTCTGAATAATTTAAAAAACATAAATTTTTAAATACCATTTTTTTAGGCAATGTAATTGAGACAATGATTTTTTTATTATAGTATATCGACGTTTCCATTCAATATAATGCTATTTTTATTTGGATGTGCTTGCGAAAATCGGAAAATGGTTGTCAGGAGCAGTGGACAGGGAAGGCGGAAAGAAAGAACGTCTCAGAATGGACTTATAAGACTGTGCCCATTTTTTAGACAATAAATGTACTTCAATTCAAATTTTCTGTCTATTTCTTTTAATTGTAGATAAATGCCGATTTCGAAACAACTTGATACCCATTTTTGGGCAATTACTTTTATTTAACGTTGAGCTAATAATGGCATCCAGTGATGCATAAGTGAAGGAGTTTAAGTATTGGCCGCCAAGTGCAGCCTCTAAATATGTATAATTTTGGTGATGGGCCATTAACATATGCGGATCTCCGACCAATAATGGCAACCAGTGTCGGGAAAGTTAAGGCGGTCAAGTGAAGCCCTTAGATATCATTTCGGCAATCAGCCATTAAAACATGCAGATCTCGGGCTAATACATGCAGCCAGTGACAGGCAAGTGAAGGCGACCAAGTAGCAGCCAAGTGGCAGCCAAGTCTTGGCCGCCAAGTGCAGAACTTATATATCATTTTGGTATTGGCGCAGCACTGGCTGCCAAGTGTCGCCAACATCTTCGCCCGTGTTGGCCCAACGTTGGGCCATTTGTGATTTGGCACGTAGGTGTATTCATTTAAAGCAGGACCATTGATACTAATAGACAAAATACCCGCAATCAATTAATATTTATTGTGTAAATACCTTCTTTGTTATATTTTTGGAATATAACAATAGTAGGTGTTAAAATTAACGAAAATGTTTGAATGATTTTTATATTTTAATAATTATGAACTATACTCGGACATTATCCAGTCATATGATGATAAATGGATCAAGTAAAAGCTTCTTAAGGGAGAAATGGGGGATAGTGCATGAAAGAAACGCTTTTTTATTAATTTTTTTAAAAATATGGTTAAAGTGCATGTATTCAAATGTTTTGCATATTACGAAGTGTTATTTTAAAAATAATTATTAATTTTTTTGTAGAAAAATATCGTGAAATAAGCCAGCGACAGAGCGATTTCGAGTACGCCTCTTGAAAAAGATGATTTGCGCTTTCAGCGATATCTCAACGTAGATTTATCGGAAATCAAGAAAGTTGCAAAATTGAGTTAAAATATAAGTTTTTACTCCCCCTAACGATTATTTTTAGGAATTTATTTTTTTTATTTTTGTGATGATTTGAAGTAAAATATGCGATTTTGTACGAAAAATTTAATCATTTTTTAAGTGAAAAACAACGTTAATATAAAAAAATTTACAGAAAAATATCGTTGGGGGAGGATTTTTATATGTAGAAAAAGTTTAACAAGTTTGAGAAGGATCGGTTCTGTAGTCTTTGTACAATCTGGCACGTTCCTATATTTTCAAGCGCAGCTCTGGTCTATCAGGAGGGTCGGCTTTAAATCTATAACTTAAAGAGTTCTGCTCCGATTGACATAAAATTTTGAAACACTATTCTTAAAATATTTTACAAGAAAAAAACAGAACAAAACAAAAATTTTGTTTGCAAGTGCTTATCCCCCATTCCTCTCTTAAAAACAATTGAATGATTTTCTTCATTTTTAAATTTAACTCAGGCCTTTTCGTTAGCTAGCAGTTTGCCAGTACAAAACCAGTACGGGCGTGCAGCACCGCGCTAGCAACGCATACGAGTACTTCGGAGAATACCAGATAGCATTGATCCAACACTGGCCCAGTAGAGATGCCCAGTAATGGGAAGCCAGCCATCTATACCGGGCCAGTACTGCGCAAGTGGTGTATTTCAACTGGGGTGCGTCTGACACTGAGCAGACTGCAACCCAAGCAGCGGCGGATCCAGGCCTTGGTCTCGGAGGAGGCGATCGGGGCGTATAAGTCGAAAAAAGCAAAAAAAAAAAAATTATTTCAAGTTATAAGTATAAAAACTTAGAGCTCGGGGGGGGGGGGGGCGATCGCCCCGATCGCCCCCTCTGGATCCGCCAATGAACCCAAGGCAAAGAAAATTGAACATTTTTAGTCATATCTCGAAAACGTTCTTTAAGATTTCTGAAGTTTTTTTTGCATATATAAAAATAAGATTCCAGGAACTTTGTTCTCTAAATTATATATTTAAGATATTTTCTACAACTTTCCTAGGTTATATCACGAGTTTAAGTCCAGATAGAAAATTCGATAAATTCTTAATTATAGATAAAACTGGGGGTGCTGACGCTTTAAACTGCGCATGTACAGACAAGCGTTGGGCCGCTGAAACCGAATCCGGGATTGGTTTGACTCGGTCAGGTCGCATTTCGTTCCTAACCTCAAAAAATCATGAAAGTTGGAACATTCATAGAAACACCCAGAAAGAAAACCGGTTATATGTTTTCAGGGTTGTTGCGCCCAAATTTAAAGGTCATTTGACTCAGCGAGGTTACATTCCATTCATAACCTAAAAAAATTAAAACACTGAAAACTGTTCTCGACATAAACTGTTTGTTTTCAGCGTCTGCTACATAGAACTTGTTAGTCATTCTTTGGGCATGGCTATCAGTCTGTGGCACAAAATTACGCTGCCTTGATGGATACTGTGACGATGACAACTGCCCCGAAAGGGGATGTGTACAATGATTTGTTCTCAGATTTGTTGAGGTAACGAAGCCAGCGAAGGCGCGCTGCCTTGCAGGTGGGCGTGAGGGTGTTTCGGTGTTTAAATTTTTTTTTTTTCAAGGATATGAATGGAATGCGACCTCGCTGACTCAAATGATCTTTAAGTTTGGACTTAGCGACCTTGACAACAAATAACCGTTTTGATTTCTGGGTGTTTCCATGAATGCTCCAACTTTCACCTGACTGAGACAAACCAACCCTAGATTCAGATTCAGCGATCCCAAAACACTATAGAAATGTTTTTCTCGTGTGGTGGACAAGACCTTTTTTTTCTTGTGTTTGTGCAATCATACAGATAAATAATAACAAATGTTTTTTCATGATTGTTTAAATCAAATTCAACTAAATGGTAGAAATATCAACCTCCTTAGAAAAATGTAATATTAACGTAATATTGCGGTTGTATATTATATTATTTTAAATAGTCCCGCGCTTTTTGGTCAAGGCCTAAGTGACAAAAAGAGAGGTCCATCAAGCTAGCACCTCCACAAACAAAATTCTTCAATTGCTTTGTATCAGAATTTTGGGCTTTTTTTGGCTGTATGGAAGATTTTTGGGCTCCACTACTTTTTATGAAAATTCAGTGGTGGGGCTGGCTTGAATCGAGCTATCAGCTCCACTAAATAAAAATTGAAAAAAAATAAAAAATGTCGGAATTTTTGGCCTTTTTGGGCTCCTGAACGCACCCACAACCAATTTCCAAAAACCACCCTTACGAAATATAAGATTACCCCTTATTTAAAAACCCAAATTCGGAAAAAACAAAGTACACCAGAATTTTGGGCTTATTTTGGGCTCCTAAATGTATACAAAAATTCAAAAAACCACCTCCATGTTAAAAAAACCACCACCTTGTCAAACATAAAATCTGCAATACACGAAATGAATCAGATTTTTGGCTTATTTTGGGCTCACCAATGCACAACATAAAAAATTTTGAAAACACCTCTATGTACAAACAAACCACCCCATTAGTAGAGATTTAAACTTGAAAAAGGTAAAATGGAAAGTCGTGAACGGCTCTCCTTGAGCTCTCCAATTTTTGAAATTTTTTTGCAAATCAAGCCCTGCATATAAAAAATCAAAAACCTATTTAGAAACATGACTTCAAATTTTCAATGAGCCCAAAAATATTAACAGTGTAGAGAGTGGTTGGTTTTCCGCCAGATGTTGGCATTTAACGTAAAGGGATGTAGCCAAAAAATCGGTGTTAGTATTTTTAAAGAGCCAAAAAATTAAAAACTCTAGTAACACTGTAAAATTCCAAAAAAGATTATTTCTTGATAAATTCATATATGCCTGGTTACAAGTGGCTAGTTGTTTACGTTAAGAGTTGGAGCCCAAAAATCGATGTTAGCATTTTTGAGGAGCCCAAGAATCAGCCCCATATTACCAGGCAAATATGACTGTCCAAAAATAATCTTTTTCCAAATTTCATAGTGTTACTAGATTCTCTGATATTTGGGCTCATAAAAAAGACCAACACCCTTTTTTTGGTTCCAAACCTTAACGTTAAAAAACAGGCCCTTGTTAACAGGCAAATATGACTGTCAAAAAATAATCTTTTTCAGAATTTTACAGTGTTACTAAATTCTCTGATTTTGGAGCTCTTTAATAATACCAACAACGATGTTAGGTTTCCAACTCTTAACGTTAAAGAACAACCTCTGGTTACCAGTCAGATGGAACTTTGTAAAAAGTGATCTTTTTTTGGAATTTTACAGTGTAAATGGGGTTTCTGATTTGTTCTTTAAAAATACTAACGCCGATTTTTGGTCTTCAACACTTAAAAAGGAAAAAATCCTAATTTTATTAATAAAGATATGAAAATTAATAGGGATCATTCACGAAATACGTGATACGTTCAGGGGGGTGGGCCTGTCGAAGTATTATTCTCCATGTTAAGACCAATGGAAAAGGTATCACGCGGGGGGGGGGGGGCTCAAGTTCCTGGAAAATGTATCACGTATTTTGTGAATGGCCTCTAAGCAAGCAAATATAATTTTGTCAAAAAATAATTTGTGTTCATAATTTCGCAGTGTTATTAGGAAAATAGCCCCTTGTTAACAGGCAAATACGACTGTGTCAAAAAATAATATTTTTCGGAATTTTACAGTGTTTATAGATTCTCAGGTTTTTGGGATTTTCATAAATATCAACACCGATTTGTGAGCTATATCCCTTCACCTTAAAACCCAACCCCTAGATACAAGCCAGATGCCACTTTGCCAAAAAAGAATATTTTTTAGAGTTTTACAGTGTAAATGGAGTCTCTGATTGTTGGGCTCTTTAAAAAGGCCAACAATAATTTTTGGGCTCCAACCATTAACGTAAAAATCCAGCGCCTTGTTAGCAGGCGGATATGAATTTGTAAAAGAAAATCTTTTTCAGAATGTTACAGTGTTACTAGAGTCTCTGATTTTTGGGCTCTTCCAAAATACCAACATCGATTTTTGGCCTCTTATCGTTCAAGCGGAAAACTAACCCCTCTGTACACTGCTTTTATTTTTGGGCTCTTTAAAAATTTGAATTCGTGTTTATAAATAGGTGTTTGAATTTTTAGATGTAGAGGTGGCTTTTGCAATAAATGTCAATCATTGAAGAGACCAAAAAGGGCTCAATACTTGTTTCTATTGGGATTTCTCTAGGTTTAAGTTTCTATTAATCAAGTGATTTTTTTGTACATAGGGGTGGTTTTTAAAATGGTTGTGTTGTGCATTCGAAAGCCCAAAAGAAGCTTCAAATCTGGTGCATTTTGTATTTTACCGATTTTATTTTTGGCAAGGGGGTGGTTTTCTGAACATGCGAGTGATATTTGACATTTTTTTCATGCATTCGGGAGCCCGAAATAAGCTCAAAATTCTGATGTTCTTTGTTTTTTTTCTGATTTTGATTATTTACATAAGGGGTTGTTTTATTTTTTGTAGGGGTGGTTTTTGAAAATTGTTTGTTAGTGCGTTTAAGAGCTGAAAAAAGCAAAAAATTCTGGCGTGTTTTATTATTATTTTTTTCAATTTTTATATAGGGCAGGTGCTGGCTTGATGCAAGCCAGCCTCACCACTCGAAATTTGAATCTTCATTAAAAGTAGTGGAGCCCAAAAATCGGCAATATGGCCTAAAAACGTCCAAAATTCTGATACAAAGAAATCTGGGAATTTCACTTGTGGAGGTGCTAGCTTGATGGACCTCAAAACGGTCTATTTGAACGGCTTGAATTCACGCTTTGGGTTCCTTTAGAAACCATTTATCATTTTAGTTTCCGTTTCAGGAAGAGAGATTCCTTTTTGCTGTTGCGCCCTTGCAACCAAAAATCGGTCTTATAAGGAATTTCAGTTTTTTGCTGGTAGATCAAAATTGTTAAATCATTTAGTATACTGGTGTCAAAGGAATTGATAAATTTCCATTTTTTCCCTACACAATTAGGTGATGCCATACCTAACAACTCGGTTAAAGTGCACGTACCGGAATCGCTTCCTTTTACTGGTGGAATAGTGAGGGCGGACATCCCTGCCGAATGGATGATGCTTCGTCACCCATCGTGGACTGTTCATGACTTTCTACATTATCAAGTTTTTGTGCGGCTTTATAAGGATCACCCTTATTATGTTTCTGTTGTCCTTGGCACGACAGAATCGAATCGTTTTATTGGACCTGGTCGCACTCCATCTTTAATTGAGCTGAATGTTCGCGGTGTGGAATATCAAAGTACAGGAGAATTTCATATTTACCAACCCGTTTACACACCTTTTCCAAAACGCAACCACCTCTATATAACAATACCAAACACCAGGAATGTCCTTTGTGTTGAAATAACGAAAGGGGAATATGAGTATGATATGAGCAGGGACGAAAGTGGGCACATTGTGACGAGTATGAGGTTTGTGCCTGTAGTTAAACAAAAGCAGAAATCCCAGGAGTCACACGGAAAAAATTTATCCGTAAAAAAGGCACGAACTAGTAGCTAGGATAAGAGAAAAATTCATTGGATATTGATACATTTTCGTAAATTATGTGCGAACTTCGAGAAAGAATTGGCAAACTCGATGTGAATAAAATAATATATAAAAAATGATGCAGCTTATTTTTTCACTAGCGGGTCACCATTTTTGAACAATAATTTGACAAATTAATATCCAGTTGACGCTAAGATAGATAATTTATGTTATTTAAACAAAAATCCCAACTCGAAACGTCTCCTTCCTAAACAATTAAAAACTAAAAGTGTCTGAAATAGAAAATTTTTGATAAAGAAGGTTTTCAGTTCATCAACTCCAAATATAAATTAATTTATGATCTTTGAAATTGAACTGTAGTTCGAGTATTAAAAGGTGAACAATATCTGATTTTACAATTTAAAAACCTTAGAACAACGATTCTGAATAGCCGAATGTAATAACCTGCTCACTTTCGTCTACAGTCTGTCAAGTTAAAGCGTGGGTGACTTTACTCGCAGTCGGTAAGGTGTATCGACATGATTTTGGTGTAAAAATATTAAGCAGAGCTCCCTCTTTCATGCTTTTTGATTTAACATTCAGTTTGCTTTCAATTCTCATCTTGTTACCACGTTACAAAAAATGAGTTCCGTAT
>NC_046658.1:54852764-54887482 GCF_010883055.1 Belonocnema kinseyi | reverse complement strand
GAAAGAGGGAGCTCTTCTTAATATTTTGACACCAAAATCATGTCGATACACCTTACCGTCTGCGAGTAAAGCCACCCACGCTTTAACTTGACAGACTGTATTCATTAGTGGACGGATGAAATCAGCCAACGAGAGGACAGTCGGCTATTCGACTAGAGCATTTCAGCCCAGTAGAATACTATGTATACGGTTCATTATATATTTTAAAGATTGAAGTTTTTAATTTGTTTCTATGAAAAATTATTCAGTAGAAAATTATTTTAAAAATTCCTATTATAAATTTTAAGCCATTCATAATTTAAATTATATAATTATGTGACACGAAGTTTGTTAGTAAGGAAATCTTAATTAAAAAGTTCTCATTAGTATAGACTAAAATAAACCGCTATTGCTCATTCGCCTAGGTTATGGCTATCTGATTTTACTATTGAGTATTCAGCCAATCAGAAAACTAACAATCAGAATACCCCCTACCGAAGGTGTTCTCGCGTTGGTGTCGCGGTGGAGCTTGAGCTTTCTTCTCATCACTTTGGTGTCTATGTTGGCAGTAGCACTGCTACTGACAGGGTTTCCCATGCCAGACAGGCTCATAATGAAGAGGGGTGCGACTAAGAAGAACACCAAAACCCATAAATAATAATGGAGAATATATTCAATATTTTGAAATTCTTGTTGCTGCTTGAGGATCGTTGGGGCCCCTTGGAGCCACATCTGGGAGCCACTGCATGCATGACGGTGGTGATGGTGAGCTGCAAACCGTGCAACCGAGTTGCGGCCCGCGGTCGATGCAAGAGACCTTGGTCCCGACAGTCATCCTTTCCTTCTCTACTCGGCACTCTCCTCCTTAACTTTCAATGATTTTACGCAAGTAGCAACTTTCATTTTTCCTTCACACTTTTTCCAGGCTTAAGAATGAAAGCTTTTATTGCATAAGTCGAGTTTTTATTATGGTTCTTTTAAAAATTATAGGGAAATATACATTGTGAGTAACAATTATAAAGAAGTGATAATTGTAATACTAATAATAATATAAAATATAATAAAACATAACTTATCAAGCTATATAATCCGTCGTTAATTCTATAAATACTTTACTAAAAAATCAATAAAAATTTAATAAATTTCTTTCCTCGTCTTTCCAATAGTTCAATCTAACAGTTGAACAGCCATGAGATCCTCAAAAAAGCAATTTTTCACATTAAATGAATTGAAAAAAACTAGATCAAAAAAGATTTTTTTTTAAATATCCAATTTCCGAATTTTTATATTTCTATTCCATACCCAATTCTATTCAATAACCATAATTTTATGCTTGATTTTGGAAAACCTTACGTATAACGAAATGAATTGCAAGTTCGAGGTCCACATAAACTGTTTAAGGATCAAATACCAAATTAAGTTTTTTTTACATTCTGATAGTAAATAAGAAAATGCTGCTGTATCCGAATTAACTTGTTTGCCAATAAGCGTAAAGGAAGCAAAAGTTATGTACAAATCAATTGTGAATACTTGATAGAACTGTTTTGGGAAGCTATAGAATATTCCATCGACAAACATGGTTGTTAAATTGCACAAAAATGTTAGGTTCAAAACTTTTCAGAACATAATAATATTACTTGTTTTATCATTCACGAGTAAAAAGTTTTCCTTTTTATTCGTTTCAATTTTAATGCTTTTTAGTGAATCTTGAACATATATTGACTTTGCGGTAAAGTCGGAACGATAGTCCTTCGCCCATCACAGATATTTTTGTAGATGCACGTAACATCGTGAACAGTTAAAGTTTCGTCATCATTATTTTTCAATACTTCATTCAACATTTTTGAAGGATTTTCAAAAATGTCCTTTACTGTTCTACGTTAAACTGAATTGATTGGTTTTTGTCGATAAGTATGTATGATATTTTAGCACAAGGCCAACGTAAAACATCGTCCTTCAAAAATTTGTGGAAACGAAATTTATATCCGTCTAGGTTAAAAAAATCTTTTCCTTTCTCTCTCATCATTTTGTTTTTCATTTTTATATCAGCGTTGTTGCAGAGTGCACGGAGGGAGAAACGTCAAGATGTAGCTGAACTAGGACAAAAGTGACCGCGGGCCGCAATTTGGATATTTTCTTGAAGACGGTCCGCAACTCGGTAACGGCCACTGCGAGATTATCAGATAGGGCTCACTTATCAAACAGCTGGCCAGCAAGAACATCTGTGACAAACGGTAAGCAGAGGAGCATCAACTGTGCCCACTGAGGATGCTTTGGCTAGCGTTAGCTTTTTGCAGCCAACCACCTCGACAGAAATACCGTCGGAGAGCATCAAGTGGGATACCACAATGAAAGAGGAATTGGTGCGTCTCTATTACGAAAGTGCATAGCTTTAAACGAAAATGGAAAAAGGATATAATTTAAGAACGAAATTTGCTGCAAAGTATCCTAATATACAGAAAGTCGACCTAAGCGATCTTATTGCTAAAGTGAAGGGCACCAGGACTAATCTACACATCACAGAAGACTGAGAAATGGAGATTAAACAACAGGTTGATTTGGCGTAGGAAAACGACGGAAATGAACATCAGTGAGAGTAAGTCGCGTCATATGTTCAAGTAGAGGCAACTGATGTTCTTCCTCAACCTGTTTATGATGCAATCACCACATCCGCCAGAAGTGGATGGCCTTACAGAATCAGAGACAGAAGCAGAGGTGTGGCAACCAAAAAAGCGATGAAAATGGACATAACATATGAACAGAGATGTTAGGCGCCTTTATTTTTTAGCAGAGAAATGTAAACAAAGTGTGCGGAGAGGATATCATAGACTCTTCTTACTTAAATACCCAGAGAGGGCAACACAAATAAATGAGTAGAATCTGGCAGATCGAAGACGCTCAATATTTTTGAAAGGATTGCTTTGGGCTTTTGAAATAGCTGCTATCAAAATTGAAGTGAAACATCAGCTTCCTAGTGATGAATTCACCTTGGAAGATTTGGACAACGAAGACTTGATTGAAGCTGAAGGCATAGGTGCTAGGGATAATAAACATCATGTACTGAATCCATTAGAAACACATCCAGATATTAATAACAATGCTGTATATAGCGAACTACCAAAGAACTATAGCACCTTGAAAGGAATTTTGTTCATGTTTTATTAGAGTACAGATATGTAAAACCAACACTAAGGAATCCTCTCCATTAGAGGTGCAAACTCTTGTATACTGTGCAGCTGTAGCAACTGTTAGAACGTTGGTTCACATAACTAGGCCGGCAAATTTAGATTTTGTCCCAGCAAGGGATCAAGATCCACCATGGAATATCAGGTTGGATATGGATTTTAGCAAAGTAAGGTGCAAATTGGGTCGACTAACTCAATATAAAAAAGGAAATAGAACGAGAAAGCTGATAAGCCATGTTGCTAAGATCATGCACCCTCGACACATCGAGACCTTAACAACAGCAATATCGGATGAGATTATGGACTCCGAACGGCAGAGACTTGCTGTTCTTATTGCCAGATTGCGTCGGTACAAGAAAAGTAGTGCACGAAGGCAACAAACTCGAAACTTACAGACCGATGAAAGAAGGTTCTATCGTGAACTGAGTGTAAAGAAAAATAACCAGTCAGGCACCGAAGTCTCTCAATTGGAAGATATAACTAACTACAGGTGGGCTATTTGGGGGAAAAATTAACAAATTTAAGTAAATGGAAAGGTCCGGGCATAGTGCAAGACTTCTGGTACAAGTACCTGACGAGTGTACATCATGCGTTGCAAGGTGTTTTCAGAAGATCATTAAACACCCAGATCTGATAACAGGCTTTATACTCGAGGGTACTACGTATATGTTACTGAAAAAACCAGACGCTCAAAATCCATCTGAATTTCGAGCGACAGCCTGTCTTCCAACGATTTATAAATGTCTTACAGCTGTCATTGCAGATAAGGTATATTCTCATTGCATTAAGAATGACATGCTTACAGAGGAACAAAAAGAATGTTGTAAAAACTAGCGAGGATGTAAAGATCTAGTGACTATAGACGCTGTTGACATGACTCAAGCTCGTAAGCATCAAGGAAACTTACACATGTTATACATGGACTACAAGAAAGCGTTTCCTTCCGTGCCCCACATGATTTTTGCTTGAATTCCTAAAACATTACAAAATCTACCGACACATTATTGACTTTCTAAGTCATGCGATAAGGCTTTGGGGTACAAGATTCAAGTATTTTGATCACGCATTACGACGGGTATATTTTAAGGAGACTCCTTCAGTGTACTATGGTTTTGTTTAGCGTTGAACCCCTTGAGAAAAACACTAAACAGCATGACTGATGCGTTTCGAAATCATGATAGTGAGGATGGTCATCAAGTGACACATCTCCTGTAAATGGATGACCTGTAGCTGTACACTAGTTCAGATCAGAAACTGCAGCAAGTAATCGATGTCACAACGCAGTTTTCCAATGATACCTACATGGAGTTCGGACTAGATAAATCCAGAACACTGTATTTAAACAGAGGGAATTTAGGGACCGCAGAATTAGAGAACGAGATCGAAAAATGACATCGAGGCCTAACGAATGCCTTTACTACGAGACTCAGATTGATTATAAAGAGTTTTCTCATTTCGGCGAACAAAATCAGGGCAATCAACACATATGCCATCCCTGTCCTTACGTACTCCTTCAAGCTCATTTAATGGTATAACACCGACCTTAAAAAGTTAAACCGAATCGTTCGCGTAGAAATGGTGAAAAACCGAAGGCACCACAAATCAATCTTTAAAGTGGATCATGAATGCATGCCCTTGGATTTGTCCTTAGATGGGGTCTTGAATATCAGGGCAGAAACCATAGAGGAATTAGAAATACAATAGTGGCAGAAAGCTACCCACGGCGAACGCCCCAAAAGGTTAAATCATCATAAAGTAAATAGTGAAGCATACAATATTTGGCTAAGAAAGGGTGTTCTGTATCCAGAGACGGAAGGATTCGTCATTGCGATACAAGACAAGGTTTTCAGCACCAGGAATTATTACAAACACGTGTTACATCAAGACGTGGTTGACCGGTGCCGATTATGTGTAGATAGCAACGAATCCATCGAGCACATTATTCATAGCTGTCCCGTAATGGCTCAGAGAGAATACACACACAGACATAATGATGTAGCGGCCATTCTACATCAACAACTTGTCCTAAACCTAGGACTCTTAAAAGAATGGATGCCTTTATATAGATACATTCCAATGCCTGTTCTAGAAAGCAAAGATTACATTTTATATTGTGATGTTACTATCCAAACAGATCATTAAATCTGGGCCAATAGACTTGACATCGTGATGCGAGAAGAAAAAGGTGAAAGAGTCTGAATCATCGACATTGTTTGTCCATTTACCCGAAATTTGAAGTCAACCTATACAACCAAGATGCACAAGTATAGCGAGTTAAGGCATGAAGTAAGGACCATATGGAGGAACGTGAATCATGCATTTATTCACCCCAGTGTGATTTCGGCTACAGGGTCAGTAGGCGGTGTTATTAAACACCTGTCGCATTGTAAGAAACTTTCTTAAGCATTAGGAAGTAAACGACTAAAAACCTGTCGAGTGGTAGATGGTAGCTCTAAGAAAGCATCCAGAGGTGACTGTAGTCACCTCCAGCAATCACGGCCGCACGTAATTGTATAGCTGAAACATCAGCACAGAGGTTTTAAGCATCGTATTTAATTGACTCATAACATCCTTATCGCATCAGTCATTTGACTTAGTCCGTGGCTATGAGGTATAACCTGGTTCGCCCGAGTCAAAGTTTTTAATAATACAATGAAAGTATACAATTATGAAATTCAATTATCGTACAAGTCGCCGTGGATCAATCATTAAAGTTGAGACTAAGATTTATTAATTTTCAATGCAGAATATTAATCTTGGTTTTCTACAATTACAGGACTGCGATATTTTCAAAGACATATGGCTACAATAACTAATACGAATTTCACATAAATCTTTTTACAAAATATACTGTAATTTTATAAAGCATATTAGCAAAAATAGAATGAACGTTCGATTGTGAACTATACAGAATTGCCAGTCTTTATATATATTTATATATTTTATCACGTATTTCGTACAGTTTGCTTAATCATAATTATCCAGTTTTTATCCGAAATAGCTTGTTTTGAAAGATTAAAAAACAATTACTTAAAAAAACTTTTATGTGGTATTTCTGAAGACTGTATTTCTATTTCTAATTATCTTGCAAAACAAGAGACAATATTCTGTTGTACTTTTCCTTACTTTTCACGTGCGCACTGTCGACGTCTAGCATAAAAAGGTCTATTCTGAAGCTGAGTTAATATTGAAGATTTCAGCTAATAATTTTTATAATTTCTAAGTCAAATATCATAAAATTGTATACTTTAATATTCTATAGTAGTGGAGACGAAATTTTCAAGGTCGCTGAACACCCAGCTTATAAGAATAATTCGCCGCTTCTTACCTCTCATCATTTGAATCTCAGATTCATCGTTGCAATTTTTATGATCATAAGGATTACAATTTTCGTTGCAGTTAGTCAAAAGCGTTTGATTCCCATATTTTATTCCATAAGTAAAACAACAGATTTTATCACCAATTAATTACGTACAACCTGCAGATATTCACTTTATTTAATTAATTACGATCGAAGTACAAAACGATTTTGATACTTGTCAAACGTCAAATATCACTCACGTACCGTTACATTAGTGAAAACCAACTCCATTTTTTAAGAAAGTACTTAATGCACGACCCGAATGCATTTATGAACAATTTTAATGTTGTGTTACATTTTTTTTTAATTCGTAACTAATTATTTATTTGAAATGCGCGGTGAATCCTGGGGAACATAACCTTTTTTCAGAATTTGGTCATACGTATATTTTGCGAACGTCTTCTGAGTCTGGAAGCCTTTAACCAGTCGGCGCAAGATCTCGAGCGCGGGAGATTTGGAAACCGAATTAAAATCGCCTATATAGCACTCCTTTGCATTACACAAATCCAAGACGGGCTGCATTGTATGCTAGAGTTTGTATAATTATAGTCCCTATGACTACATAGCAAACGTCCTTACTGTATATATGTAATAATGTATGTATGTATGTATGCATGTTTGTATACGCGTATGTATGGATGTATTTATATATATTATATACAATCGAGGCTGACATTGTTCTCCAAGCCTTCGAGAAACAAACTTTATTTGTAACCGAATTCTTAGCTTCGACCGTCTATAGCATCACTGCCATGGAGAATGAAACGGAAGAGAGGTATTAAGACCTCAAAAGAGAGCTACAATGATTGTACCCAAAACGTTCATTTAAAGTAATTGTCCTTTTGATCGGTGCTCTCGGAGGTGCGAAATTATCACTGTTTCGTGACCTAAAAGCCCTGCCTGCGTGTCCAAAATGTAAGTAAATAGTCTATATAATATAACAATATATAATATAATATATAATATATAATAATAATAATATATAGATGGATGCAGAAAGCTGTCATCCTTGGGTCGCTTCGTGTCCTCCAGACACACAAGGGCTTCTTCAGCCTGCTGATGTGATTTTATCGTGCTCTGTGACTACCCATATAATGGTTTAAGTCGTGGCCACAGGTGTGATTTACCGCAGTTCTATGTGGACCGGGTTTTTTTTTATGACAGTTGCTCTTAGTGGAACTCTGCGGGGCTTGTTTAACAATAATATATACATATGTATAATACTCTAGCTCGGACCGAACAAATTTCAAATTTCGCGCCATACGAGATTACCAATCACAGCAAAGCCGATGATCCTTCCATGTCAGTCGTATGCTTTCACGATCTAAGATTATAAAGATCACGTACTCTCTTTCCAGAACCCCTAAAATCTCTTAAAATTTGGTTTCAAATAAAATATCCAACACCATTTATTGGATTAAAGAGTGCCTCAAGTGGAGCTCAACGTTCGAAAGGACAACTTGAAACGTCGAGTTGTACAACTCATCCTACGAACATTGATAACTCTTTACACCTGTGTACCCCTACTTGTGATGTAATATACTATTAAATTATTAGATTTATAATTTAAATAATAATAAATTTCAATTTAGAAAGTTAAAAGATTGAAAACTATTCAATTATAAATTGAATCTTTTGAAATTGGCTTAAATAGTTAACCAATTTTAACAGTTCCATTTATGGATAAAGCGTTTACTTTTTCAGTTAAAAATTTTAATATTATTTTAAGATTTAAGTATTATCTGTAAAATTATACTTCTTGGTAAAAATGTATGCCTTTTATTAAGAATTCCTCTTTTTTAATGAATAAATTAATCTTCTCGGCTGAAAATTTATCTAATTGTTTATAATTTCGGTTGTACAATTAAAAACTTAGCTCATTTGTTAAAAATTTTTGTTATCTGGTTGATAATTTATATATCCTGCTCAGAATGTAACTATAAGATTTTGGATTAAAAATTTATCTGTTTTGGCCAAAAATTCAAGAATTCGCTTAAAAATTAATTTTTGTTGTTAAAAATATAAAATTTTTTTTGGTCATGAGATATCGGCGGGATATCCCGTTTACCTCTCAGGATATCCTGGGCATATCCCAGGAGATCCAAGTGATATTGCGAATAATACAGCGCGGAAATCTCAATATCCCTGAAATGTCCCAAGGATATCTCAGAATATCATGAGGATATCCCATTAATGTCCCGATTTTATATGCGAAGGATGTTCACAAAATTTCCCAATTCTATAATTGAGTATAATACTGGAAATTCAGATATATGTACCGCTAATTATATTTATATTCAACCGCATTAATAATATAAGAAATAATTTAACGATATTATGTATTTTTCTAGAGATTTTATACAAGGTACAACGTACAGCATTATAAAATATAATAATAGTAAAGTCCCCTCTAAAGTTACTTTCGGGTAAATTCTAGCATGGCTGTCAGATTGTGAAAACTGTTGCGCAGTAATAAGTGCCACTTTAACAAAAGTCAACAATTGCTCCAAAATTCGTGCCGGATTATAATCTATTCTAATTTATATTATACAAACCAACACGGTACATATTAGATTGATTGTTTTTTATCATAAAAACTGCTTTTGCTGTTGAAACGTGCGATCTGTAAACTACGCAAATTTTAGAAAGTGACTTCTTTTTGTAAGCAGACTATTATTGGTTGTGAGGATTATTCGAGGTAATAATTTTTTGATAATTATAGTAAGATAGGATTAAAAAAAAAATCGAGATTTGTATAAAGTGGTTTTTTGTCAAACGGATGTTTGTGAATCTTGATGTTTTCAGGCATTCTACCTATTTTAATCAATATGCTTTTCACAAATAAACATCATGTACTGGATCCATTAGAACCACATCCAGATATTAATAACAATAATATTATAATATTATTGTTATATTTCCAATGAATTCCAATTCCAAAATTGTGTATATGCCCCACAGGACATTGTGTGGATGTCGTATGGGGCGGAAATCTCGATATCATTTTGTTGTGATGGTAATTTTCAACAAAAAAATTTAATTTTCTAACAAACAGTTAAATTTTCAAGTGAACGTGATGAATTCTCGACAAAGGAGTTTAATTCACAAATTAAAAGTATACATTTTTAACAAAAAAGTTAATTTTTAAACTAATAATTAAATGTTCAAATAAAACTATTAATTTTCGACAACAGAAAATGATCATTTTGAATAGAATAGTTTTTCAAGTAGTTTTTTTACATTCAACTGATAATTTGAATTTTCTACCTAAAAAGATGCATTTTTACAAAAATTGTACAGCCTATCTGACAGCATCGAATTTTCAGGTCGATGATTATTATTTTTTAATATGCTTTTCTAAATAAATAGTTCTTCAGTTGTAAATTTTGTATACAAGAATTAACTTTTTTTAAACCAGAATTCGAATTATTTTTGAGAATTCCACGTTCCAAGTTTAGATTCTTGCTCTTTTGGAAAATTTCTTGTTTCTACTCAGAATAATAATTTTTTCTTTCAGTTTTGTATTTCAAGTCAGCGTAAAAATTTTTCTCGAAAATTTCATCTTGTAATTTAGAAGAATAATACATAATTTATTTAAAAAATTCTTGTTTCAGATTGGAATTATAAGTGTTTTTTTTAATTCCCTGTTCTAAACCAGCATGCTAATTCTTTTTAAAAATCCCTTATTCCAAGCCAAAATTCCAAGTAAGAATAGTAATACAATTGGAACAGTCCTTCTTTTAGATCTGAATTGTAATTGTTTCTTTTTACTTCCGTGTTCCAAACCAGAATTATAATTTTTTCGAAAAACCCCCGTTCCCTGTCAAAATTATAATTCCTTCGAAAAAATTCCTTATTCCGTATACGAATTATGTCTTTTTTCAAAAAAGCTATTTAGAGAAAAATCCTTGTTTCAGATTTGGAAAGAAAAATTTGAAGTAACATTTATTTTTTAAGGTTCACTGGGAATCCCTTGAAATCTTTGGAAATCCTACAAAGTTCTCTACACATCGCTTGAAACTTTTATATCTGTAGATATTTTTTAGCAGCTTTTTAGAATATCCTAAAATCCCTTTAAATTTTCTGAAAATCCATACAATTTTTTGAAGTTCCTGGAATTTTTAAATAGTGTTTCAGATTATTTACTGAAGCTGTGTACCTAAAATATTTTCTGCTTTTCTTCGAATAATGTATAAATATTAACCTTATAATAACTTAGCCTACGCTAAATAAAAATCATATTCAATGGAGGAAATATATTCTTGGAAACATTGTATTAAAAAATATTCTAGAAGGTTTGTTTCAAATAAAATCTCTATTCTAATTCACGCGTCTTGAACATGAAAGAAGAAAAACAATTTTATATCCCACTTACGACGTTAATTGTTCGTTGAAAAAAATAAAAATTGTCCATAACATCATAGTTAAATCATATTCAATGGCGGTATACAACCCAGGAAATAGAGTAAATTTCGAGGTCTGTGATCCACAATCTTTCTCCTACCACTTTATTCCTTTTGGAGTAAAAAGCACGTTCCACTTAAAAGTCGTAAAAGTCAGTATAAATAGTTGTCGACATTCTTCAAAATTCAGCTCACTCTGTTCTTTCCCTGCCATTGTGACAATTAGAAGAAATGAAGACACCTACTGTATCTGTTGTACTACTCGCATTCATGGGGCTCCAGCCTAACGATTGTAAGTGTGATATAACATTAAAATTAATAATAATAAGAAATATTACTTGTATATATATTTTAAACCATGTTGACCTTGAAGTAATGACTGTGTTCTAATTCGTATTTTTGATTTGAATCTAAATTATTCTAAAAACTTCAAAATAATACCTTATTTCAAAGTAAAACATTCAACATTATAACAAAAGGTCAATCCTTTAAAAATTTCACTCACTAAAATTCAAAGTTTTTTTTAAAGAGGTTACATTTGGTGAGAAAGTTTTTTCAAAAATGTAATACTTTCAAGCATTTTATACCTTAAAGTCAACTCGTATCATAACCTAGGTAAAATGGAAAAGAATCTAAATTTCTTAAAAAATTAGCCTTGAAATCTTATGTTTAATTTTGCCCGAAAAGTGCACAAAATAATTACGGGTTTCTGAGATATCATTAAAAAGGCCAAGCGTATCGATATTGGTCAAGGTGACCTCAAAAAAAGAAAGTTTCAAATTTCCTCATTTTGTTAGATTTCCCAAAATATTGAATACGTATTTTACTTTTTTTTTACTTTTTATTTTATTCTTAAAACTCATTCCACTAATTCCGCTTATGCATGATAAATTACAGTCTATACCTTCATGATTCAAGAAAATTCTCTGAGCAATATGAATACAACGTTCATTTTTTAATTTAACCCCCTGTAGCCCATTTCATGGTGTATCAAAAACTACCCTAAGCTCGTCCTATTATGATTTTTCGCAATATTACCCTTAATTATTACTTAATCCTTTCCACGTTTAGGGTTTCGTAGCCACGGGTAGAAGCAATGATAGTTTCGAACGGGTGACGGTCCGTCCGTCGTACTTTTATCCAAGGAGGGGTGGGAAATGTAGAGGGAGTAGAGGAGGGCAATTATAGAAGAGGGGTGGTTCAAAGACTTAATTAACCCTTTTTTAAGGAAAATATTTTTTAAACAAATAAATAAAAATAGAATCAAAAGATTTTTTCAAAGATTTTGTCAGGACTTACTTAGCGTCTTAATAGGCAGCCTGTGCCTACTTTTGACTATTTTTTTTTTATAAATCCTCACTAACAAATAAGTTAGAGACTTAATGTAACTTTGATCAATTTTGCATTGTTAAAACAATTTTTGCTTATTTCAAGATTTTTATTTCCACAAAATTTCGCGAATTAAAGTTATTATATCAATGCGATAGTCTAACAATTTAACTTGGAGTGTGTATTTTTTATTTTAATCGGTTTTTTTTTTAATCTTTTTTTTGAATCTTGAATTTAATCTTGAAGCAATTCATTTTTGCGCAAACTTTTTCCATGGCTTTAAATATTGTATAAAGAATGTACTTTCTTGTAATACCACCATTTATTTATACTATCTAAAATTTAAAAAAAAAATAGAAAAATGAACGTAAAAAAAGTGCTTCGTGGCGGATTTTCATTTTTGTTGGAAAAGACTTCTATTGTCATCAGAAAAAATATCCCATTAAAACATTGCGGGTAGTCGTCAGTTGGATTGAAATTTGTTTAAACACACCGTGTACAATTAAATTAATGCACGAAAAAATGCTCGCTTACAATCACACTTGCAATCGCCCGATGTGTCATAAGAGCACATCAAAAAAGAAGATTTTTAAAGTAAAATGATCATTTTTGATTCAAAATATGCAAGATACGAAAAAACATAAAACGTAAAAAATTTTGCATGGAAAAAATATCCAAAATTTTGTTGTTAATGACTTTTTTTGATAGGATACGTAGTTTTTGTTGTATTCTTTAAAAAGAAGATTGAAAGTAAAATAAATTTAATTCCCGGGCGAACGACTCAAGATAAAAAAAAATAAATAAAAGTTTTTCATCCAAAAAGGAACTACAAATTTATTATTAATAATTTATTTATGGAATGCGTAGTTTTAGTTTTAATTGCAAACAATTTATTCGTAAAAATTAGATTAAAAGTATAAACACTCTTAATTTTTGAAAAAAAACATTAAAGATAAATAAAAAACAAAAGTTGTATAACCAAGAATGATGCACAAATTTGTTATAATAATTTATGTTGACAAATCGAAAATTTTTATTTTTTTTACAGAAAACAATTGTTTTTCATGTAATACGCATCAAAATAGCTCTTCACACTTCCTTAGAGAATATTGTCAACATTTAACGTATATCTTTCTTATAGGTAATTAAAGTTCACAAATAGAAAATCTTCATATTTTTAGCCATAGAAAAATCCTTTCTTATCTTATATGTATGGCCATAGCTTATACAACTTATTTTGCTGCAAAATATTCTTTAAACTAAAAAGAAAACTCAAAAAAATGGATGAACATTTTTCCATTGGTTAAACTTCATTATTTTATATGAGACCTACAATTTAAAGTTTTTAGAATTTTCTTACTTCATTATGCATTAGAAGCTAATTCTATACATATTGGGCACAGTGTAAGCTATTTTCATAAAATAAAATGTAAGACAAATTTTCTTAAGAAAAAAGGAGGAAAATTTTATATTCGGTATCTTAAATTATTTATAACAAAGCAATGTGTTAGGCCTAGATTAATACGTATTAAATTGCACAGGATTGTTTTTCGTGCAAAAACTATGAAAATAACGCATGTCTTTAGAATTGTTTTATAAAAATAAAATTGAATAAGCAACAAATTCTTTGCCTTATTTGTATGATTAAATTGCAATTCCAGTTGATTTCAAATATATCAGGAGGAAGAAGCTGAGAAAGGAAACATTTTTCTAAAAACTCCACTTTTTACTTTTGTTAAAAAAGTGAACTAAAGACTGTAAAAAAATCATAATATTGTTCCTTACGCCTGTTAGGAATCTAATGATCATTAGTTCTAAAAAAATATTTGTAAGGCGGTTAAATATAATGAGTCAAATTCATGATGATCCATCGATAAAATAAATAAAAGTGCTATGTTTTATTTAATTTATATGTGTTAGATATAATAATGCATTAATTAATTCAACTCATTTTAAAATTGTTATATACTCTTGTTATTTAAAAATGTGTTGTTCTTGACTTTTCAATTGTTTACGCTTTTTATATTAGGAAATCAAAAACGAGGAAGATGAATTTGCGTTTTGCCCGCCTTAGATGCACAGAAAAAAATCAATTTGTGTGTTTAGTCTATTTTCAAGTAGTCGGAAATTTCATTCTCATTGTTTTGAACAAAGTTAAATCTGTTAAGCAGTCTGTTTCTTTTTTTATCTAAATAAATTCATATATGCTCACAAAATTATAGTAATTATTAAATAGGCAATTGCTAACAATATTTAGTAAAATTAATAAATTAAATAAGAATATTTTCATTTAAGAAAATGGAAAGTTTTCATCATACCCTGAAAAAAAGTTTAGTTGTCCCAGCTAATCGTTTATCTAGATTTCGTCTTTCAAAAAAATATAGCTGCGTCACCTAGATTTCTAACTATTTAGCTTAATTTGCCATCTAGAAATTATTTAGCTAATTTTTCTAGATTATTTCCAGATGGAAATTTTAGCTAAAGCAGCTAGAAGTCTAGGTGACAAAGCTATATTTTCTTGGAAGAAGAAATCCAGCTAAACAGCTAAACCATTTTTTCTGGTGTAACTTCACCACTTGTCTTGGTTTTCATGCTTATTTATATATTTTTTATTGCTTTCAAGAAATTTGAATAAAAAATTTACTCTTTTAAAGAATTCAACTTTATTGCCCCTGTTTTGAAAAAACTTCATTTTTTTTTTATCTTTTTGCTTAAATATGAACTGAATTAATAGAACCAAATAAAAAAATCTTAATATTTTTGTTTAAAAGTTCATTCTTTCTAATTGAAAATTTTGCTATGAAATTTATGACATGGACTTAATTTCTTAAAAAACTCTACTATTTGTTAAAAAATTTATGTTATCTTTTATTGAAATTTTTTCTTTTTTGTCAAAAAATTAATCTTCTTAGTTAAAAATATATCTTTTTGTTTAAAACTTCAACCACGTTGTTTTTGCTTGAATTTCACATTTTCCTATTTAAATTGAAATCATTCTTGACTAAAATATCAACTATTACATTTTTTGTTGAGCATGATTTTTTTCCTATTGACTTTCATTTAAAAAAGGAAAATTTCAAGAACTACTTTTTCTTTTTACCTACGAAGTTAAAGCTTTAAGACAAAAATATCATTTTTTTGCAACTTTAAATTTTAATCCATTGTGGGAACATAAGAAATTTTGTCGCCGGATATACACTACACAGTTACGAATTTAGTTGACCAATACAACTTTTTCTATCTTTAATTTTTTAATCATGTTTATGTATAAAATGGATGCGGGTGAAGAAGAATTTTGTTTTTAATGAAACTTTTGGGGAGTTATTCTAAAGCCAAATGCCAACATTTCTACCCCCTCCCAATTATAAATTTTAAAAAAGTTGTTTTTACTGCGCCCTACTGGGCGCGCTTGCCTCTGTTAAAAAAAATCGAGTTTGCCGAATCCATGTCAATATACCCATGGCCTGAAAGAAACTTAATTCTCAATTTAAAACATTCATAAATATTTGAAAGCTGACTAAAAAGTTAAAAAAATAAACATCACGTGCGTCCTAAACTATGATCCAAGACAAATTTAGGTTTGAGCATCTTCAGTAAACGTGAATAACTTTCACTTGTCCATAAACATATCAATATTTAGAAGAATGCTGTAAGAAATTCGGTCTGTCTAAACAGGGCATCTTCCAACGTTTCGGTGTGAAGGATCCTTGCATAACACTTACCTGTGACTCGACTCAAGCGCGACTTTAAGATGTTTACACATTAAAAGTCCCTGCGAAATATGTTACTTTTTTTCAATTGATTCAGTGATGATTTAACAAAATTTGTTCAGAGTAAGAACAAATGGAAATGTTATTTAATCATATTTAAGAAATTCTTTATAAAATTATAAAATTAATATTAAGGGTACCTTATAAAATTGAGGAAAATAGCCTCATTGTATTGTTAAATATATGTAAATTTTAAAAAGAATCTATAACTGGCTTGAAAACGTAGTTCAGCATGTAATTGTTTTTTTAAAATGAGTTATCTGGCGTTTTCTGAATTTTTTCTTTCGCTGTTAATAAAAATTTTAATTTATTTGTTCTTGAAAAGATTCTCTCAAATATTTTATTACTGGGAGTTTTATTAAAATTCATCAGTTTTATGCAAGTTTCAATTTTACAAAAGAAATTGTTAAGAAATTTTTGGAATAACTATACGCTAGCATATTTGTAATGAAACTCCCACAAACGGAATAGTAAAAAATGGTTTAAAGAATCAAATAAGTAGTGAATATTCAAAAATTGAATTAAAATTACAACTGATATCTGGATTGAAAGAAAAAACACGCAATTACTAAAAATTTATTTTAAATTATCAGTTAAATATTAAACTATTAGATTGGCGAATTTTGTACTGAAAAAATACTTAATTTCAAAAATTTCTGATTGTATTAACCAGGAAATTTCCAAAAAAGGTCTATATATAATATAATTACGAACAATGAAAAAAATCATTCTTTTCATGTTCAATATTTACGAGATATTTTTGTCGATTAAAACAAAAAAGAAAGGTTCACCATAGTTTAAGTTATGTCATGCTAAAAAATGAACAGTATAACAAATTATTTATTAAAATGAAAAAAATATTCTCACGCGCAATCGAAACTAGTTTTGGATGAGAGCTAAAGGCGTAGATACCTGTGGTGTATTTACAATAGGTCAGAACTTTAAAGCGTAGCAAGCAGCATTATTACCAGCACCGAAAACACGTACCTTGATCAAAAACTTTTTTTTGATTGATGAAATATACATTTTTTCGGAGAAGGACTGTTTAGAAAATACTCAAAAAAAGGTTTGGCAGATAGTTTAACAACGTCAAAAACATCATCGCCGTGAAAAACAAATTTAAATAGAGAGAACAAAACGACGATGATCTTTGAGAAGTTATATGAAAATTAAAAACAGTTTCTCAATGTATTACGGCAGTTTTTCGTGCTCATGATTCTCCCTGTTGCACAAGGCGCTCCATCCCCGTGGCTCTGGCGGATGCTGAAAGAATATCTGCGAATTTTTTCAGGTATTTCGTAACGCAGTCCCCTATCTGGGAACCGGTAAAAGTGAACCATGAGAGCGAAAAACCCTGCTTTTACATTCTCATGCAAATGAGAGGGTGTTGGTTTTATGCAAAATATGATTTAGTCGTTTTTCATAAAATCTCCACGTTTTGAGACCCCTTGAGTCACAAAAAACTATTTCTACGAACTATGTCTGTCTGTATCCTGTAGGCATAATAACTTTCGAGACTAATTTGATTGAATTGAGATTTGAAACACCGTCTTTATTCAGTAAAAATAAAATGATCAGAGTTACAGCATTTTCAATATTTAAATAACAAAACAAAATAAACATTTGAATCAAAACAATGCACGATATGAAAAAAACCAAGAGAAGAAAAACGTTGCTTCTTGAAAGTCCCGCAAGGTTACCATAACAGCTTTTTGAATTTTCTTGAGAAATGCAAAATTCACATTTTTATCACACAAAGAATAATGAAAAATAAAAAATTCAATTTTTCGGTCAAACGATGCAAGATACTAAAAAAATCAAATGGACAAAAATATCTAAAAATGTACTATCATCCACTTTTTGATAGAACGTGTACACTGTAAAAAAAATCTATTGAATTTTACATCTCTGGTGGATGTAAATAAAAGGACCCTCGTATATCAGAGTAACTTTACGAATCTGTTGTGATATTCCAATTCGGCCGATGATTTTACATGTGAAAATGTAAAATTCATTGCGTGAAAGAATAAAATAAAATAAAATTTATCAGGGCGACAGGTTTCGAATACTCGAAAGCTCAAACTTCTGTCAATTTCATGGAGATTGAAGAAACACAAGCCGGACACGTTACCACCTACCTAAAACACATAATATACTATGGGTATTTTTTTTATGTTTAAATATTCCATAAAAAAATATGAAATATACGTTTTGAATAACCGCATTTTTTCCGTTCCAATAGCAGAAAATGTAAAAGGCAAAATAGCAATAGCTCGGATTCGGTCTACTTTGTCTGAAAGCTGTCAAAAAAGTTGAAAAGAGCTGTCAATTTCCTCGCATTAAAAATAAAAATTCTCTAAAATTGAAGGATGAAGGCATCGATAAACAACGAACACGAGTGACGCTTTCGTATTCACATATTATTTGATTAATTATTCTAAATTTTATATTAATTATAAATCAAAAATTTTACAGTTTCCGCCAGGGTAAAATTAAAGATCTTTGATAAAATTTAAAATCTCGATGTAATTTTCAATCACAGGAAATGTGATGGAATTTTTACACGCTGGAACTGAATTTTCCCTTATGAATGTAAAGTTCGTACGAGGGAATGTGTAATTTTATTTTTATCGAGTGTGTAATATTACACTGCTGTTCGAGGGTCCTTTTATTTACATCGCTAGAGGATGTAATTTTACATACTTTTGTAAAATCACACAGTGGAGTGGGTGATATTTACAATGATACAATATTTAATTTTCCGAAACTTTGTAATTTTACACAAATATTTTTTTTACAGTGTAGTGCTTGTTTTATTCATAAAAAAAACAAAATTAAATATAAAGAAATTTAATTTGTGGACAAACGACACCAGATATAAAAAAAATGAACTGACAAAAGTTGCTCTTCCAAAACAGAACTACAAATTTGTCATCGAAAATTTTTTGAAAGGATGAGTAGTTTTTGTTTGAATCTTAAAAAACAACACTAAAAATGAAAAATAAATGTGATTTTTTGAAGAAGAAAAAACACGAGAAAAAAATGAATAGACAAAAAATTTTCAACGAAAAAAGATCTTCAAATTTTTTATTAACCCTGGCACTGTACACGAGGGTCGATTTGATCTTGGCGAAATTTACTTGCGTCGGTTATTCCGAAATTAGAAAAGGGTCTAAGCTCTAAAACCCTAAAAAATTGTACGCAGGGAGGGATTTTACAATTTTTTAGGGTAGGGGCAGAGCTTGGACCCTTTTCTTATTTCGGAGTAATCGACGTAAGCAAATTTCGTCTGGATACTATGCCAACAGTATAAATATTTAAAAAATCAGAAAAATATTTTTCAAATATGGTTTATGTGTTCTAAAATTGCGTGCACCTATAAATACAATTATCGTGAAAACAATTTTTTGCCTTTTTTCAAAAAAGCAATTCTAAGTTTTATATTTAAGATAGATTATTGCAAATGTTCAGAAAAAATTAGGCGTAATGTAATCCTTAGTCGTTAGAAAATGCTCTGAAAACAACTAAATATCAATTTGTATAATAGTGAAAAAATTCATTTTCAAAAGAAAGTTAAAAGATTGTATAGATGTGGGTTCGTAATCTTGTAGCGTCATGAATTTTATTCGTAATGTTATACACAGAGAAACTATCAGTTATAAAATTTGATAGTATAATATTTATTTTTACAAGAAGACAATGGCCAGCCAGGATATAGAGTCACTATTGCAAGAATTACTATTGCAAATATTAAACTCTGAAGTTACTATATTTATTGGAATATAAAATAAATGATTAAATAATTGCACTTATACCAAAAGAAATTTCATATAATCCCTAGAACAGACTGTGAAGTTTACAAAACACAATAGTAAAGACATTGTATCTATGTGCATTCTACTCATTTCTAATTTTGCCCATGGAAAATAGGAAAAACTGCCATGGTCGAAAGAATAAAAAAAAAGTTTTATACAGTAAACATACAATTAGATATTTATATTTTATTCTAAGCTAAAAGAGAAAAAATTTTGTTAGAAGAAATCAGTACTGGCGAGAAGGGAACACGGGTCTCTGGGGCAGCAGAACTGAGATATTTTCCTGTGACAAAGCAAATTATAAGGTTTAGGAATTTTATCACCCTCATGAAGTTCGGCGCGTGTAATGACGTAATTCGGTGTCTTGCAACTTATATTATTTTAACTGCAAGTTATTGCAACTACGGTTTTATCATTTAATTTGTGAATATCACTTTTTACCACTTCAATCTGCTATCAAAAATATTAATCTTTCTAACTATAAATGGCAATTATTAGGTTTATAGTATATTTTTAAACGAAATGGAAAATATATTTCTTTGTATAGCTGCGGCAATAACACTATTTTCTCGGCTATATCCTAGATTGCCATCTAACTTTTGTAAAGATCAATATTATAATACGAAATTTTACGAACAAGAGTTTCTCCGTGTAATGTTTAAAAATGTATTATCTGTATTTATTCAAAGGAGGACTATTAATATTTATAGAAAAAATAATTGCAATCAATTATTTATTTTTTAAATACCTTTTTGTCATATCTTTAGAGTAGAGCAATAGCGGGAGTTAGAATTGATGAAAAAGTATTAATGAACTTGACATTTTTGAAATTATAAATAATACTCGGATATTATCCTGCTGTATGGAGAGATTGGATAAAGTAGATGCTTCCTAAAAACAATTGAATGACTTTTTGTTAATTTTAAAGTTAACCCTGGCATTTTCGTACGCACGCAGTTACCCAGTACAGAGCCAGTACCGGTGTGTAGTACCGCTCCAGTATCGCACCCCAGTGCTGCGGAGAATTACTGGACAGTTTTGGCTTGGTACTGACCCTGTAGAGATGTTCAGTACTAATACTCCAGCCATCTTGACTGGGCCAGTACTGCGTCAGTGGTGTATTTGAAACGGAGGTGTGTGGCAGCGAGCACACTGCAATATAACGCAAACAAAATTGGACCTTTTTAATCATACTTCGGAGACATACGTCGAGATTTCTTAAGTTTTTCTTTGCACAAGTACAGATAAATATTAAAAAACATATTTAATTATTTTTTAAAACATATTAAACTGACTGATAGAAATATCTCACGCTTTAGAAAAATGTAATATGAACGCAATATTGCAAGTGTATATATTATCTAATTTTAAATAGTCCCGCGCTTTGTTGAATGTATCATAAAAAACGTCAGAATTTCAACATAAACTTAAAAAATGTTTCATTTCATGTGCACTGTCTTCCTTTCAAGAATGACTCATTTTTATAATGTTATTATCCATTTTAAATTTTCTCCAGTGTAATATTATTTAATCTGAATTATAAAGAAATATGTGCACCATTAACTTGTATACAATTTTAAGTTAGTCAACGCCAAAGCAACAAAAAAGCCCTACTAGAACGGTCTGAATCAATAATTTGGGTTCCTTTATTTTTATTTTGGACTTCTTTTTAACAAGAGAGGTTTCGTTTTAGTTTTTTGTCATCGATCAAATATTTTTTTCTTCTAGTTTACTAGTGTACGAGAAATTTATAAATCTCCATTTTTTCCTACAAAATTAGGTGACGCCATAGATGATAAGTCCATAATAGTTCACGTACCGGAATCGCTTCCTTTTACTGGTATTTTAACGAAAGTGGACCTCCCTTCCAACTGGATAACACTTCGGCCACCAGGGTGGCCTGTTTTTGACTTTCAAAACTATGAAGGTGTTGTGCGGCTTTATAAGAATCACTCTTATTATGTTTCTGTTGTCCATAGCACGACAGAATAAAATCGCATTATTGGCGCTTGTCGCACTCCATCCTCAATTGAGCTAAAGATCAACGGTGTGGAATATTAGAGCACAGGAGAATTCCACAATTACCATCCCGTTCACGTACCTGTTCCGAAACGCAACACCCTGTACATAACAATACCAAACACTAGAAGTATCCTTTATGTTGAAATCGCAAAAGTAGAAATATTATATCATTTATCAAAGAGGGAAGGGCAGCACATTTTGACAAAATTAAAGTTTGTTCCTTCCCCGAAGCAAGGACAGCAATCACACGAATCAGGAATCGCTGCTGTTCGCCCCTAACTATTTACGTTATGTTTCATTACAAGCCCATCGAAAGGTTGAACCTCGTTACCTTTTGAGTAATTCGCAGTCGCCTTTTCAACTTTCTAGCCTAGGATTGAAAACTCAACTTTTGGACCCGGCTACTTTAAAAACAAATTTAAACAGTGGCTTTTCTGCAGAATTTCACATGAGAATCTAATAAAGATTTTACTCCATAAAAAATTGGACGTAGCTTATTTTTTCAAAAACGGGTCCATTTTTCTATACAATATTAGTTGATGCCATAGATGATAATTTGTTTAAAGTGTGCGTACCGGAATCGCTTCAATTTACTGTTGGATTATGGGAGTGGACCTCCCTGCCGAATAGATAATGCTTCGGCCACCACGGCGGAATGTTCCTGACTTTTTACACTAAGAAGTTTTTGTGGGGTTTTATAGCGCTCACAAGGAGAAAAATGTCTAGTTAGGTTAACAAAAATTCTGGTTAGCCGTACTAGACAGTCTAGTAAAATATGAACCAACATACTATCTAGCTAAGCACGCTAGATGAGCTAAAATCTGTCTAGTTAGAATTACAAGACATGTGATATAGGTCACCACAGATCTAGTATGGCCAACATTTCCATGGCTAGTAGATCTAACTAGCTGTCTAGTAAAATCAACCAAAGGTTGAGTTAGGCTTACATAACAGTTTTTAGGTAATTTAACAAGTTTTTTGGTAATGCATACGAGATATATAGGGTTCAAGCAGTTTTTTTTAGAAAAATAAGTATGTTTTCAGGATCTTTGAGATAGGTTTGAAAATGTATGCAATACAATAAAAGTAAAGATCGTTTATTAAACAGTGGTTAAAAGTATGATTTCATATTTCACGAGAAAATCGTACGGCCTAAAGCATCATCTTCAAAACAATATGGCGACGACACTAACACAGTTTACGTTCCTTGCAATATAGCCTTGTAGAAGAAAAGGTTCAACAAGTTCAGCAGATTATTCACTATATCGTCAGGGAAGTTGCTTATTCTAACATGTGTAATTAAAAACGAAAATCAAAACACGTCGCTTCTCGAAACTTTAAAAATGGTCAGAATAACCATCGGTACCCGAAAATGCAAGCGGCTGGAAGAAAATGTACCTGACGACGCTGACTATAAGGTAGGCAAACTAGCCGCTAGAGGGAAGAATAGTTTGGGTAAATGGTGTAGGAGGGAGGAACGAAGGGAGTACAGGAGCGGCTGGGGGACATTGCTATTAGATATCTCGTTATGGGAACTATTTGAAATAACATGATGGATCGGTAAAATCTACAACACTGCTTACAAGCCATTGAGTAGGAGTAACGAAACTTCTGTCTTAAATTTACTAGACGCGTGTAACTAGATTCATCTAGTTGGCGCATCTAGACCTTTTTCTCCGTGCAACCTTATTATCTTTCTGTTGTCTTAAAAAATTCCCAACGGAAAAAAGTATATTATATAACTAGGGACGAAAACGGGCACACTCAGTCGAATGTAAGATTTGTTTCTGAAGTGAAGCGAAGGCAGCAATCACACGGAAAAAATTTATCCGTAAAAAAAGTCACGAACTTGTAGCTAGGTGTCGGATACGAGCATACAAAATGAAACACTAAATTCTTATTTCAATGAGAAATGTATGGAGAAATTTGGAAGCTTTTTACGAACAGTTTGAATTTCTTACGAAAAGTTCCCGAAAACTTCAGACTTAAATATAAAGAGGAAAAATGTCATTTGTCCGTTATGATTCATGTAAATTCATAAATTCGCAACGCTTTTTGAAAAAAAATCAATTTTTTAATCGAAAATAAAACTTCTCCATTTGTAGATGAACTTATCTTTTTTAATTAAAAATTAAAATGTTATTGTGAAATTTAAGTATTTTCTGGAAAATTATACTTCTTGATCCAATTTTAAATCTTTTATTAAAAATCCCTCTTTTTGTATGAAAAAATTAATTCGGTTGGAAATTAATTTTTTCAAATATAAATATTGTCTTTAAACAATTCTTTTTTGGCTACAGATTCATACTGTTTATTGAAAACTTATTACAATTGCATTCTGGTTAACAATATACCATTCTTCGTTGAAAATGCAACGATTTCTTCAATTGCGCCTCTTAACTACGAGCAAAGATAGATTTATGCTTATATATCTACGATAAACATTACCTTCAACTAAAATCTTTCATTCATCAGAGATATTAGTTAAGAAAAACATTATCTACGTTTGTTTGAAGTGCATCGGGTCCAAATTGTGCTTCTTTTGAGAAATTATTTATTCCAAGTCGGAATTATAATTGATCTCCAATATTTCCTTTTTTAAGTCAAAATAATAATTCTTTTAGAACATGTTTTTTTTGTTCAGATTTAAAATATAATTGTTTCTTTCAGAAAATGCCTTGCTTTAGATCTGAATTAAAAACTCAACTCCATATTGAACAACGGTGTTTGGCATGGTTTTCTGTAAACTTAATCCTTAATCGGTAGAATCCAAACGTAAACAGACAGGGCTCCACGAATAATTTCTGTTGCATATGGAAGCGTGACGCAACCTGATGAAACTAGCGCGCTGAGAGCGCGGCCCGCGAGCTGTTTGTTACGCTTGACCGTCCACCGCCTACTTGTTTACCCCGTGGCTACACTTATTTTTAAATGGCGGGGGCTATCAGTTCTAGGAAGATCGCAAACCGGAGAGTTTTTTGTCGGGGACTACGTGTATTTAAAAAAATTTGAATCTCTAAATGAGAATCGTAAATCTTGTCATAAATTTCACATTCCAAGTGCAGATTGTTATACATTTGGAACATTTCTTATCCAGCACACGATTTTAATTTTCTTCCAAAAATTTCCTCTTCTATGTGAGAACTGTATCTCTTCTCGAAAATTTCCTTTTCGAAATCAGACTTATAATTTTTTCAGAAAACTTCTTGCATCAGATCTGAAAATTAAGGGGGGAATCTCGTGTAGCGGGTCAAAAAATAGATTTTTTTATTTGTTTAAATAATAGCGTGGTATCTTAAAAACATTCAGTTAAGCCATGATCCAACTCACACAAAGTCTACCCACGTGCAAGTAAAAAAAATCGCAGTCAGTCAGCAATACCGAACACTTATGGTTTGGAAAATAAAACAGCTTCATGAAGAGGAAGTGGGCTTAATTTTTCTTCCGGAACGGCCGAGTAACGATTGGAACTCGTAAGACGATTGTTACTATGTAAATTGTCAAACGCGTTTTTCTTGGTTTCAAATTTTTCAAAATTGCCCGAATCATAGCTCAGAAAGTTTCATTTGTCGGTAAGCCACTTCAAATAAAAAAAAATGTTAACGTTTTTTTTAAAAACTAATTGACGAACATTTTTGAGTAAAAATCAGATTTTTTATGAAATGACCGCCATTTTGTTAAATATTGATCTTTTTTAACATTTTTTTAGTTCACCGACTAACTAAGGATATAAATTTTTTAAATATTTTTGATTTGTTTTTTTAGACTCACGTGTAAGAACCTAGAAATCGGCCAATTGACCTATCGAATTTGGACATGTCGGACATCCACCCATATAAATCAAAATATTAATGATGTATCAGGCTAAAATACATTTTTTTATGCTCCTAGAGTACCTTAATAAACCACAAAAGTTTTGGAAAGATTCATTATTATTTTCATCCCTCAAAAAATTGCGAAAAATATCCTAATTTTCAAGCTATTACACGGGATTTCCCTCTTAAGTATAATTTTTTTTTGAAAATTCCTCGTTATGCGTCAAATTTTTAATTCTTTTGGAAAATTCGTTCGTCCAAAACTAAATTATAATTTTTTTATCTACTTTTCCGAATAAGAATCATAATTCTTCTCGAAAATGTTCTCTTCGAAGTCAGAATGGGACGCCAGAAATCTGTACTGGGCCAGTACTGCGCCAGTAGTGTATCTCCAACTGGGATGCAGTTCCTGACAGCGAACAGACGGCAAACCGAGGCAAACAGAATTGGACATTTTTAGTCATATTTCAGAGACATGCGTCGATATTTCGGAACGTTTTTTTTGCACAAATTAAAGATTTGATTTAGAGACTTCGTACCCTAAATTATAAATTTAAGATTTTTTTACAACTTTTCTAGGTAATATCACGAGTTGACGTCCAGATAGAAAAAACGATAAATTCTTGATCGTCTTTTTGATCATAGGAAAAACTGAGGGTGCCGACGCTTTTAACTGTGCATGTGCCGAAAAACGTGGGCCTATTTGGAATAAAGAAAATACTATATGAATAATTATTCAAATAAATATTAACAAAAATTTTTCCTTCTTTTTTAAAGCAAATTAAACTGAATGATAGAAATCTCTTATTTTCCAGAAAACTGTACTATTAAAGTATTATTGCAAGTGTATATAACATAACTTTAAATAGCCTCGCATTTGTTGGTACATGTGTAGTTAAAAACTTCAGAATTTCCACATAAACTTGAAAGTATCACATTTCATGTGCACGATATTCCTTTCAAACATGCTTAATGTTTCTCATTTTATTCAGCATATTAATTTATCCCCAGTGCAATATTATTTAGTCCAAATTATTAAGAAATATGTGCACCATTAACTTGTAAAATATTTGAAGTTAGTCAAGGTAGAAGTAACAAAAAGTCTCTATTAGAAAGATCTGAATCTATGATTTAGGTTCATTGAAAAACAATTTATCATTTTGGATTCCTGTTCAGAGAGAGGGGTTACTTTTTGTTGCTCCTCTTTTGGAACAAAAAATCGGTATTAATGAAAACCTCAGTTATTTATGTGGTCGAACAAAATTGTTAAATCTTTTAGTTTACTAATTTATAAAAAATTGATAAATGTCCATGTTTTTTCTACAAAATTAGGTGATGCCACAGATAAGAATTTCGTTAGAGTGTACGTACCGGAATCGCTTCCGTTTACTGGTGCATTAGTGCCGATAGACCTCGTTTGCGAATGGATGATACTTCGGCACCCACCGTAGAATCTTCATCACTTTCAGTTTTACGAAGCTCTTGTGCGCCTTCACAATCCCGCACCTTATTATGGTTCTCTCGTCCTTAGCACAACAGAATCAAATAAAGTTATTGCTCCTGGCCGCACTCCATCTTTAATTCAGCTAAATATTAATGGCGTGGAATATCAAAGTACAGTAGAATTTCGCCCTTACCAACCGTTTATCAACCTATGCCGAAACGCTTCACCTTGTATATAACAATACCAACCACTAGGAATATCCTTTCTGTTGAAATCACCTGAGGAGTATATGAATATGACATGCATATCGATGCGAATGGAATCATTGTGAAGATTATGAAGTTTGTTCCTCAAGCGAACAAAAGGCAGGCATCAAATAAGTCAGACCAAACAAATGTATCCGTAAAAAAGGCATGAACAAGTAGCGACCCGTGTCAAAATGCTTCGACTTAAGTTCGACTTGATAATGTCTTGAGTTCGACTCCAAGATATCGATTCTGGCTGAGTCCTAAAACTGAGACGAGACATAAGATAATTTCTAACTTTTATGGTCTTAGTATGGTTAATCCTAATTCGGCGTAAATTCGTCTCAAGACGAATCTTTTAGTCCAACTTAGTTAGTCCAACTCGTTCACCGCATGTTGGAGTTCTAAAATTAGTCTTTGTACTTAGCTTCGTTGGTGGTCGGTTTCGAAATTGAAGGGAGGTATCCAGTGCTGTAGATACGTAGTATCTCCGAAAATGTCTTAGAGCGACTGAATTTAAAATAAAATGAAGTAATTTGGAATTTAAATAATTAATATATAAGAGTACAAGAATGCATAAGTCTTATAATCAGGGAAAGTAAATGATATTTTGTTTGAAAAAAGGTGGAAATAAGTCTTCGATTAATCGCACAACGATTAATTTCATAACCCGTTTTTATGAGAGAAAGCTCAGCGAAATGTTTAACTTTAGAAGTTGATTGCAATAGATAATTTTAGGGCCTTTTTTATTGAACCATTTAATTTCCCTTCAATAAGAAATAAAAGAGGCAATTACGTTTTCTGCACTATATTACTGTATTGCAATAAATTCACATGCCATGTATGAACTTTCATAAATATTGAGGGGCAATGATTTCAACATTCTATTAATGTTATCTTACACTTAAAAAAGAAATTGTCAAAGTGATTTGAAATCAGGATCTAGCAACACACCTATTTAAATTTATGGCGCTTATATATTTCCTTTAATTATTGTTGTGAAGTAAAATTTAATAATATTTTAGCTGTCATATTTTAAAATTGTTGCAATATTGATAAAATCTTATTCCTGTCGTAAAAAGATATAATTTTTCAAGCTCATGATATCAGTCAACATTTCGTTTTCGTTCGAGTTGCATTTTACAGAATTGCAATAAAAATATTGCATTTCAAATTAGTTACGTGGCACGCGTTACGAACAACCACGAAGCCTTTCTGGTAGCAAGTGGAGGCTGGCGGTGGAATTAAAGTCTCAAATCGCTTTTCGTGCAGTTATAACGATTCTCACGGCTCAAACATGTGGTGTTTGAGTCGGACTCCCCTCTCTGGACAGGCCTGTCGTATGGCGCGAAATTTAAAAATGTTGAAATACAAAAAATTGGATATATTAAATATTGCATTCATTCAAATGTTGATTGAGTTCTCATGTGAAATTTTGTAGATAGGATATTGTTTATAAAAAACCGGAAATGTTTTTTTCAGAACACACGCATCGAAAGTTCAACCTCCGTTGCGTCTTGAGCGGGTCAAAAGCTTTGTTTTCCACTATAGACCAGAAAGTTAAAACAAGCGAATGAGAATCGCTCAAACGGCAACAAATATCCTGCACGGAAAAAATGTAACTGTAAAAAAGTCACGAACTTGTAGCTAGATCTCAGGTATGAGATAAAAAAAAACACTATATCCTTATTTTTATGAGAAATGTATGGATACATTTTGAAGATTTTTACGAACTGTTCGAATCCATGCACCACGCCTTTGGGCGAGCATCTGTGACGGCCAAGTGCGGGCGAACCTACATCCCAGTACCCAGATATGTTGAGCAAGCTCTTGAGTGCTCTGAGAATCTGTTGTCAATCAATTGTTATATTTTTGTAATTGTTCACTAAAAAATGTGATAAGCCGTTTTAGAAAATTCACATCGAATTTGTCAGTTCTTTCGCAAAATTCCTAGTCTTTTTACGAAAATACATCAATATCGGATGAATTTTTCTCATATCTGAGACCTACCTGAGTTAAATTTCTTCGACTGCTGAAGTCAAAAAGTTCGACTTCAGCATGTCTCATTTTTGAGAATGAGCCAGACTTCAATGTATGTACTTATTAAATTTTATACATTGAATATGAATTTACTTCAATACAGTAATATATTATAATTAATCGTTTTTCAAATAATAGAAGATTTATTTTTAACTTTCTTCAAAAAAAAATATTATGAACTTTCCCTAATTGTAAGACTTATGCATTTTTTTCTGCTAATATATTAATTATTTAAATTTCAAATTACTTTATTTTATTTCAAATTCAGTCGCTCTAAGACACCTTCCGAGATACTATGTATCCACAGCACTGCATACCTCCCTTCAATTTTGAAACCGACCACAACCAAAGCTGAGTAGGGAGACTGGTGGTAGAACTCAAACATGTGATGATTAAGTCGAATTCTCCTCTCTTGACAGGCCTGCCATACGATATTATCAATCACAGGTGATTCTGCCACGTTGGTCGTATGCTATCACGACCGAAGGTTATGAAGATGACGAATCATTTTCCAGACGGCCAAGGATGAGTTAAAACGAGGAGTTCACAGCTCGTCCTTTTAGCATTGATCTTCCCGTAAAGACCTGTCTCAACCGACTCGTGATGTATTTAAATCCCAGGTGCGAATTGACCGTTGGCCCACGGTCGGGCCAACCGACAGGCGGTCGGTCCAACTTTGTACGCCACTGGTTAGGCCAACCAGCTAAATGATAACGGTGATCCGCCTTTTGGCTTCTCCATGTCGGACCAACATTTGGTACCATATATGGGCCATCTATTAAGATGACACCGGTCCAATCTTCGACAGAAATAAATTTAACGGTTACTTACCCTTAGATTAATTTGGAAAGGGGGTTGACAAATTGAGAAGCTATACATTGAAAATATATAGTTTTCGATGTTTTTTTAGAATTTTCAAATTTTTCAGGATTTAAAATTAACTTAATTATAAATTAAAATAGATACATTTAGAATTTACAGCATTATTCAATTAATAATTCTGAATGTTTCATTTCGACTTTTCAAATTATGTTATTTTGTCACAAATTAACAAAGGTTTTTCATTTTTGTTGATTTGAATCTAAAGTTGATAATTTAAAAGATATCTAAATAATAAATATTTACCCTTAAACGTCTCTATTTTTGGTTAAGAATATTTAATAGTTTATTTTGAATATTTATATATTTCTACGAGTAACACACTAATCCGACCTCCCAATAATACGAGCAGATTAACTGCGGCCGAAAGCAAATCTATCGAAATGAAGTAGGTTATTTGCACTTAATGTTACGGGCACATGTGACGTCGGCAGACAGGCCAACTCTTGACCACAGTTGGGTCAACTGCAGTTTCAAGGTCTTTTTGTAACAATCAAATAGAGTTTATCCGATGGTCTGCTTATACTCGGGCCAATGTTTCACCAACCATCGGGTGTATCAAGGTGACGTAAGTCAATCCAACTGCTGTATCCAGAGTCGGACCGACCGCATTATTGTGGTCGTAACGACCAATCTGCCAGAATTTATCCGACTGTCGTACCATAGTTGGGCCAGAATATACTAGATATACTATTAAATTATTAGATTTGTGACTTAAATAATAACAACTTAAAAATAAGAAAATATAAATCAAACTTTAAAAACTCTAAGATTAGAAACTAATTATTTCAAACCGGCTTTAATAATTAACACTTCAGATTATTGACTTAAATTTTGAACGTTACAATTTTAATTTTTCCATCTTTTTGGAAAAAAAAATTTTTTTAATTGAAAATAAAACTTTTCCATTTATAGATGAATAGTATATTTTTGTAAACTTTTGGTATTTATATTTGGAAAATTATAATTTTCGATAAAAATTTATATCTTTATTAAAAAATTATCTTTCTTGATAAAAAAATTGGTTTTCTTATTTAAAAGTTAATTTTTGCAAATAAAAGTTTACAATTTCATCTCTGGTTATCAAAAGCCATTTTTTTGTTAAAAATCCAACGATTTCTTAAATTACCCATCTTAAACTACAAAGAAAGACAGATTTGCGTTTAGATTTCTTCTGTAAGCATTACCTTCATTTAATATCTTACATAAACCAGAATATATCGGTTAAGAGAAACATCTAGATTTTTTTTTGTTCAGTCAGATTGGATCCAAATTGTGCTTCTTCTGAAAAATTATTTATTCCAAGTCAGAATCATAATTTTTCTACAATATTTCCTCTTACAAGTCGGAATAATTATTATTTCGAAACATATTTTTTTCAGATGTAACTTGTAGTTGTTTCTTTTAAAGAAGTTCTTGCTTTAGATCTAAATTAAACATTCAACTCCCTATTTAAGAACGGTTTCTGACATGGTTGCAGTGAATTTGATCCTTAATCGCGATAATCAAAATGTAAGCAGGCAGTGCTGCATGAATCATTTCTGTTGAATTTGAAAGCATGACACAACTTGATGAAACTAGTGTTGAGGACACGGCCAATGAGCTGTTTGTTACGGTTGATGGAGCACCGACTTCCTTTTGGCTCCGCGATTCCGCTCATATTGAAACTGCGTGCACTATGCTGCCGCACAAACTAAAAAGATACATGAGTGACATTTTTGTTTAGGTCGACTTTTTCATTGCCAAGTTCAAGAGAAACACTCTAAGCATCACTTACGTATCTTTCCAGTTTGTACGGGCAGTATAAGTTCTAGGAATATCGTAAACCAAGAGTTTCTTTTATCGGAGGCTATGTTCTTTTTTAAACTGAATTTATAAATTAGAATCATAATTCATTTAATAAATTCTCCATTCTAAGTTAGGGTACGTCAATCTCGCAGGTTTTTCTTTTGAACAGTTACACAAGAAAATTTGTTATCAACATAAACTAAATTGTTGTGTTTTTACCAAATTGAATTGGACTCGCATGTCGTTTAGAATAAAACTAAAAAAAAACAGAACATTTTTCAAAATTGAAATTATGAAATCAAGACTATGATATTTATTTAATTCTGTTAAGACCAGTGTATCGGTTTGAACACTTTTTAATACTAGGGTAACGTTTTGAAGATAAAAAATCCGTTTTTTTTCTTGTGGATCGCATGTTTTAACTTGATACATTAAGATCCAGATCTCACTTCCTGCGTGGAAATTGTTTTTTTTACATATAACGTATCCCAAAAATCTGGAAGAGGACTTGCCGTTAAAGCGCTTCAATTGCGTGCACCAGGTAGCCCGATCTAATTTCCTCAGGGGAAATTGGGTTCTTTATTTAGATTAAATGAATCATGAGAACCTTCCAGACGATTTGTCATTTAAAAGCATTAATTGGGTGTACCATGTGTCGAGATTCCATTTTCTCTGGATAAATTGGGTTCCTTTTTCACATTTAATGCATCCCATAACCTATTTTAGATTAAGTGTATCCCGATAACCACCCAGGTGTCTTGTTCTAAAAACGCACCAATGAAGTTCATCGAATGTGTGAATCGGATGCAGCAGGTACACGTATCCAATGTATCACAGCAAACTCCAGGATGACTTGCCATTAATAAGCATCAATCGATTGCACCAGGTATACAGATACCACGTCCTCCGGAGAAATTGGGTTTCTTTTTTATATTGAATGTATTCTATAATGTGCGGGATGACTTGTCATCAAAAGGCATCAATCGGGTGCACCAGGTATCTAAATCTCATTTTTTCAGAGAAATTGGGCTTGTTTTTATATTGATCGTATCCCGATAAATTCCCGGATGACATTTAGTTGAAAAGCATCCATCGGGCGCACCTGGTATCCAGATCCAACTTTCTTGTAGAAATTGGGATATCGATACCTGGGGCACCCGATTGATGCGTTTTAATCACAAGTCATCTGGAAGGTTATCAAGATACATTGAATCTGAAAAAATAACCCAATTTCACCGGAGTAAAAGGGATCGGGCTACCTGTCCTGCCCTCGAAAATATCCTCCTCGAAATCAGAATTATAATTTTATTATAATTTTTTCAAAAATGTAATGATTTAAAAAAAATCTTATATCAGATCTGAATTATAATTCTTATTTCAAAAATCTACATTTTCAAATCAGAATCATAATTCTTTTCATAAATTACCCGCTCCGAAAAAAATTATTGTAATTATTGAGAAAAATTACTTGTTTCAGATCTGAATTATAATGGGTTTTCGAAAATTCTCTGTTCAAAACCAGATCGATAATTCTTTAAAACTATCTCTTGTTCAAAGTCAAAATTATAATTCTTCCACAAAATTCACTATTTGAGGTCATAGTTATATTTCTTCTAGACAATTTTCTCTTTCAAGTCAGATTATAATTGTTTTGCACACCCCTCCCCAGAGGGTTTTAAGACTTGCAAAAATGGCGAAATAAATTACCTCGATAGATCGCTTCAGAATTACATATAGAATACATTTTTACAAACCAGAACTCCATATAAGCTCAGTTTTTTGAAATATCAATGACTTTCGAATTTTTTCATAGAAAAAAAAAATATTAAAAATATTAATTCCGTGAATTTGTTGTATATAGACAGAAAGTAATACAGATTGGTCTTTCATAAATAAAATTCAATTGGAAAACGAAAAATATTTTATTTATGCCCAAATGTATAACAATTTACAAATAATTTTATTATAATTATATGATATTTACAAAATTGTACAAAGTATACTAATGGAAATTGCAAATTTCAAAATCAGATAGGTTTTGATGAAAAATCAATAACTGCATTCCGTAATCTTACTGCGTCAACCACATATTTTGGAATGGTCTAGTCAAAATAATTGGAAAAGAAAGGGCACTACTTTGGCCAAAAAAACTGAAGGTAATACCAAAGAGCTATCACGGTGAAATATTCGAAGGAAACGCATGTCGGAAACTTTAAAAAAATGAACAAGGTTATGGAATGTTCTTTCACGACGAAGAATGTAAACGAAGAAAATTTGACTAGCAGTATAAAAGAATTGAATGGAGCTTTTGATGCGACTGACGTTTCAGAATCGTTGAAATATTACTTAATCACGTTGAGCAAAGTGTGCAATATTTGGATTATTCAGGATTAGGACTATGGTCTGAACAGGCTGGTGAATCTTTACATCGAGAGTTCATCAAGTTCTGGAACCGCTATAAAATAAATTTCATGAATGATCCTAGCTACGCAGTAAGATTACGGAATGCAGTTATTGATTTTTCATCAAAACATATATATTATTTTGAAATTTGCAATTTCCATTAGTATACTTTGTACAATTTTGTAAATATCATATAATTATAATAAAATTATTTGTAAATTGTTATACATTTGGGCATAA